>NW_013952908.1:374486-376567 GCF_001266775.1 Austrofundulus limnaeus | reverse complement strand
CACACACACACACACACACACACACACACACACACACACACCTGAACACCTGAGTGTGTCAGGAAGTCTTTAAACAGTCAAACGTTTAGAGGATTAAGAGCTCTGAGGTGAAGAAAGAGAAGAGGAAACTGACTCACTTCTCCCTGGTTTCATCACACCTTGTTGTTGTTTGAACTTTTTTAAAAACCTGCAGCAGATTCTGTCCTGAAGAGAAACATGATTTAATTAATCATCCTGTTATCAAAAAATATTTTATATAAAATACATGTTTTTAATTTGAACCTATAAAAAGTTTATTCTTTACTTCATGTTCTTCTGTTGAATTAGAATTTTATCAATGTTCAAATGATAAGTAGCTAAAATTAGCTCAACTTTAGCTACAACCACCTGTCAGGTCTGTGTGAGCTGTTGGCCCTCAGAGGCTGTGCTGGGATGACTCTCAGCTACTACCACACCCAGTTTTATCTCAGTGTGTGTAAACCTGAGCTGAAGTTGTGAAAGTTAAAGATGAAATGATGTTGATTTACTGAAAGCTGGTTGGTTAGACATGTTTAACTGTGAACAAACGGATCATCAGAGGGTTCCTGAGGCTGCAGAGCTTAAGTGGAACAAATGAGTGAGAACGTCCAGGCCAGGTGTGCGTCACACACTCTGTCCCTGAAGGTGTGTATTAACTGTGTTTAGAGTCTGCAGGGAACTAGTTAACCAACGACCCCTGGGTCATCATTAGTGAAACTACCCCCCACCCCCACACACACACACACAAACACACACAAACAGACACACACAAACAGAACAGAGTAAACAAACAAACTGCTGAGTCTGCTGTTTAATGAAAAACACATCTGCTACATTAAAACATCAGTCAACACTGCAGCTTCATATATAAAAATATTATAAATAATTCTTATAAACCTGACTAATCTCAGTGGGACAAACACTCAACCCTGTGGGACACATCTATGATTTAYTAGACTTCTGTAAAGTGTCTGCTGAGCAGCAAACAGAAGGTTTAACAATTACTGATGCTTTTATTTTGAAATATTTCAGACGAATGTTTTATAACCTTAGAAATTCATCTGTCCATCCATCCATTCTCCGTCCATCCATCATCCGTACATCCATCCATCCATCCATTCACCATCCATCCATCCATCCATTCTCCATCCATCCATCATCCGTCCATCCATCCATCTATTCACCATCCATCCATCATCTATCCATCATCCATCCATCCATTCTCCATCCATCCATCATCCATCCATCCATCAATCAATTCACCATCCATCCATCCATCTGTCCATCCATCCATTCTCCATCCATCCATCATCCGTCCATCCATCCATCCATCCATTCACCATCCATCTATCCATCCATTCATCATCCATCCATCCATTTATCATCCATCTGTCATCCATCCATCATCCATCCATCCATTCTCTATCCATCCATCATCCATCTGTCCATCCATCCATTTGTCCATCCATCTATCCATCCATCTGTCCATCCATCCATTTGTCCATCCATCCGTCCATCCATCCATCCATTCTCCATCCATCCATCATCCATCAATTCACCATCCATCCATCATCCATCCATCCATCCATTCACCATCCATCCATCATCCATCCTTCTGTCCATCCATCCATCCATCCATCTGTCCATCCATCATCCATCCATCCATCTATCCATTCATCCATTCACCATCCATCCATCCATCATCCATCCATCCGTCCATTTATCCATCCATCCGTCCATCCATCATCCATCCATTTATCATCCATCCATCCATCATCCATCCATCCAAGGACATATCAAAGGTGATTGGATTTTTTAAGTAATTAGTGTAATCAGTATATTAGTATTTCAGTATTTCTGTATTTCAGTATTCTCTTCTTCATTAAACCATAAGAAAATAACTGATGTGTGTTTTCTATTCCTGGAAGTCATTTTGTAAACGTTTAATGTTTCTATATTTATTTAATGCTGTCTACATCCAACCAGACCTCAGCTCAGGTTAATGATACAGCTGGGACCTGTGTGTGTGTGTGTGTGTGTGTGTGTGTGTGTGTGTGTGTGTG
>NW_013952908.1:373040-374096 GCF_001266775.1 Austrofundulus limnaeus | reverse complement strand
GGTGCTCCAGCTTCACCTCCACCTCCTGTGTGCTCCCCACCCCCACCTGAAGGTGTTAGCATTCATGAGGAGGTGAAAGGGTTAAACCTCTCTGTTAACGTCTCACACAAACTGTCATCCTGTTGGTTCTTTAGCATTTAGTGAGGACATCAAGTCACTCATCCATCTGTGAGACACACACACACACACACACACACACACACACATCTCTCTCATTTTATACAAATTAACCTGCAGATTTAAGCAAATAAACACGTTTGTTTGTTTATTAATTTATGAAAATATTAAATGGTTAACTGGACACCATCCTGAAGAACAAAACCACAACGAGCTGAGATTATTTAATCTGTGACTCAGAATTAAAGCTCAGAGGGAGACATGAAGGAACAAAGATCCAACAGAGCTGGATTTAACTGGTTCTGACATGATAATCCAGGTACAAAAGACTGGACCTGGTACTGAACAGGTCCAAATCACACCTGAGAGTCTGCATCTCTTTGTTTCYGTTCTTTATTATTTGACAAGAATTAAATCTGATTATCAGCTCCATTCTTGTTGTTCTTCTGTAGTTTGAATGTTGTTTAATCTAAGTTTTAGTTTGGATGTTTCTGATCYGAACCGGCTCCACACACAAAGAGCTGCGTGTTGTCTGCGTGTGTTTGGCATGACGACACACTAAAATATGTCCCAGCAACATGTTTGGTGTTTGCGACCCGCAGAGGAAGCCGAGCCGACGCCTCCACTCCTGACAGAGACACAGAACTGTGAAACACACACAGGAAGACCGGCTCCAAATGAGCATCAGAGGAAATCACAAACACACTCCCAGGTCCAAAAAACACAAACTCACGTAATGTTTGTGTAGTGTTTCAACCAGGACCACTTTATGTTACAGCTTTCTAATTAAAGCTCAGCTGTGGAAAYGAAGCAGGAAGAAGTGAAGAAAATGATTTCATCAGCTGAAATTTTAGAAACCAGAAAGCTTTAAAGGATCCCCCATTAGTTGTAACATTAGACTTTATTTAATAAACATATTTTAACTGTAAAATAAAGACT
>NW_013952908.1:370449-371527 GCF_001266775.1 Austrofundulus limnaeus | reverse complement strand
TGTGTGTGTGTGTGTGTGTGTGTGTGTGTGTGTGTGTGTGTGCTGTAATTTATGCAGGCTGATTCGAGGCGCCTTCTGCCGAGCTGCTTCTTCCCTCCACAATACCACACCTCCTCCTCCTCGTACTTCATCGTCTCAACCTTCTGTTCTCCTCCTCCCTCGTTTCCTCCCCCACCCCTCCTCCCTCCCAGACAACTGTGACAGTTTTAATTCTGACCACTGATTAGCCCGAATCAATTAAGTCCTCCACACTGCGTCCAACAGCAGAGCAGCATGGGGTATTTAGAGTATTTAGGCTCCCATTCATGGAGCTCCAGCCTCTTAATCATCCTTTAATTACAGCCCACGATTATGGAGGCTCAAGTGGGACATAAGGCGCAGAGTTTGGAGTGGACGCAGGAACAAGTCAATCGTGGCCTGATTCAAAATCTCTGCAGGATGTTTTTTTCTGATTTCCACACAAGTGATGAATTTACACCCGTTTAACGTTTTCCTCTTGGTGTTGCAGAGAAAACAGGTGTAAAAAGTTTCATTTAGAGCTGTGGGTCATCAGTACATATTTCTGTGGGTTTGACTCTGCTGAAGGAGGCTGCTTTTAGTTTGGTTTGTGTTTTTGTGTTTATTAATGACATCACAGACGACGTTAGGAAGCCCTGCGATGTGAGATAACWGAGCTTAATGCTGCGAGAAATGAATAAAATCATAAATATGTAGTGTTGATGTCTTTGTGCTCTGGTTCAGAGCAAAATAAAACTAATCWTTTCCATCCCAGCATGAATTGTTTACGAATAAGAAGAGATCCATCTAATTCAGGGATGTCCAAAGTGTGGCCCGGGGGCCATTTGTGGCCCCTGGATTCATTTTAAGAGTTATACTGTAATTTGTTTACAAATGTGTCCCCTGGCACAGCTGTTTGATGTAGATGGAGACTTTATTTATTATTAGGGTAAATTTATCACAAAGTAAAATCTTATAATAAAAAATATTGGTAATAACACATGTATTTGTCCTTAAAGGGATCCATGATTAGTTGTAACATTAAACTTTATTTGATAAACATTTATTTTAACTGTAAAAT
>NW_013952908.1:368208-369353 GCF_001266775.1 Austrofundulus limnaeus | reverse complement strand
ATTTTACAGTTAAAATAAATGTTTATCAAATAAAGTTTAATGTTACAACTAATCGGGGATCCCTTTTAAAAAGGGCCACATCTGGCCTGTGGGCCACCTGTTGAAAAGGGCCTGGTTTAAACCTTATTCTGTGAAAGTTTCAAAATAAAAGCTGCTGCTCTTGTCAGTCTTTTATTGTGAAAAGCTGCGCAGCATCTAATCCAAAGCGGTGGTTTTGTGGCGGAGTCAGAGGGACAACAGGTGGAGTTCTGCATTCCTCAACATCTTAATCTGAATTAAAGGAGCCTCCTGAGGAGGAARTTAAACTCTCCCCTCTCTGCCGGCACCTATCAGCGTTACTAATCCTTTTTGTGCCTCTCTTGTTCGGCGCTCAAAGCGCCGGCGGGGATAACATCACTTCATCAGCAACCAGCCGTCCTGGTTTGTCAATTAGACCTTGTAGTTGCCTAATCTCCTGCAGGTCCACTCAGCCTTCCTCTCATCTGAAGGGACAGAAAAGCAGCCAGCTTTAATGCCGACTAATGACGTTATGGGAGGAATAGCCCCATGCCGCTGGGAACCTGATAATCCCACTTTGTTCCTCCTGGATTAGTCCAACAGGCTCCGCCCCCTCCCCCCTCCTGGTTGCTGATCTTCTTGGTGTTGTGCTGCCACAAAGGGGCCCCCACTGTTGGGCCCCGTCCACCTCTTATTCTTTAAACGCCTCTGTTGTTTGTAGGCTGCGGCCGGGGGCGCCTGACCCTTTATTTCCCCTCAATTAGCAGGAAAGGCTTGTGCTGATCACTTCCTGTGTCGAGCTGGGCCAACGCCCCCGCAGGTTAGCGGCGACGGCGGGATTAAAGCCCCGATGATGGTTTCAGGTCACATCGACTCGCCGTCCAACAATGGTTGTTGCTCCTCCACAGCTCCTCCCACCTCCTTCAGCTCCTTCAGCTCCTCCCACCTCCTTCAGCTTCTTCAGCTCCTCCCACCTCCTTCAGACTCGTTGTGACTCCTCTGTTTCCTGCGGGGGGTCCAGCAGGAATATAAAACAAATTCATCAAAACCTCACTCTGTGCAATCTACCAGAAACAACCTGAAAACTACAGCTAAGACCAGTCCAGAAACTGACCCTGGACCAAGACCAGCACCTAAACCAAGACCAC
>NW_013952908.1:362957-367275 GCF_001266775.1 Austrofundulus limnaeus | reverse complement strand
CCTGAAAACTACAGCTAAGACCAGTCCAGAAACTGACCCTGGACCAAGACCAGCACCTAAACCAAGACCACCAAGACCAGCACCTAAACCAAGACCACAAAGACCAGTACCTAAACCAAGACCACCAAGACCAGTACCTAAAACAAGACCACCAAGACCAGTACATAAACCAAAATCACCAAGACCAGCACCTAAACCAAGACCACCAAGACTAGTACGTAAACCATAACAAAGATCAGTTTAAAACCCTCTTTAAGGTAAAACTTGTATCCTGCTCCGATTTTGACTTTGTCTATAAAATCTATTGTTATAAACTTTCACTAATATTTTAGTGTTATTTAACTCAGTTTTTATTTATTTATTTTTGCTAGTTTTTACTAAATGTTAAAAAGCAAAATGTTAAATTTAAATGTGAAAGTTTAAATCATAAATGTTGTGGTTAAATGGTTTCAAATGTTCTATGGGGGAATACTCTTCTTCATCTAGTCCTAGTTGCTGTGGTGTACCTCAAGGTTCTATTTTAGGCCCTATTCTTTTTTGTTTGTACATGCTGCCATTGGGATCAGTTTTTAAAAAGGCACAAAAYATCTTTCCATTTTTATGTTGATGACAAACGTCTCTGCCCCTCTGCAGCCTCTTTTAAACTATCTCCAGGACGTCAGACTTGTTTTCCCTGAACTGTCTGACTTTGAATGAAGACAAAACTGAAGTTATTTTGTTTGATAGTTTCTCTCTTCTTGATGGTTTACCTGGATTTCTTGGCCCACTTGCTCCCTGCTGCTCCTCTGTGGTCAGGAATCTTGGAGTGTTTTTAGACAGTGCTTCTAAATTTGAGAAAAACATCTTCGGTTGTTAAAACCAGTTTTTTTCAGCTCCGTCTGATCGTCAAAGTAAAATCTTACATTCCCCACMAAGACCTTGAAACTCTTCTCCATGGACTTTTATTACATCTAGACTGGACTGTTGTAASTCTTTGGTTTGGAACAATCGTCTGTCGTTAGTCCAGAACGCTGCTGCGAGTCTTTTAACAGGTTCTAGCAGGAGGACCACATCAGTCCTGGTTTATCTGACGTGGACTGGCTGCCTGTTCACTTTCATTTTGAGTTTTTAGTTTTTTCTCCWGTTTTCCTTCAACCCTCTTGAATCTGCTGCTCTCTCCGGAGAGTTCTGACCCTGAACTCTGGAGGTTCTGACCYGGTCTCAGAGGGATGGGTTGGACGACTTCTTGTCCTCGTCTTTTCTTCRGGGACTCTTTGTTTGAGCGTGTCGAGGAAAAGGCCGGCTCCCCGGACCTCCACACTCCTCCGGCTGCGGCCCGGAGAGCCAAGAGGACCTCGGCGCTGATCCGACAGATGGCTCTAAGATTAAACTCAGTGGTCTGTCAGCAGATGAGCCTACATATGCTGCTGGTCCAAACGGTTCTGTCTTTGGTGGACATGAGGTTGGACACGGAGCAGGACTGCAACACGAGGTCGTCTGCTGCCTTTAAATCATGTCTGGATTATTAATAACCCCGCCTTGGATTAATGAGATTAAACTCAGAAAGAACCTGAGATTCTGACTTTAGCTTTCATCCCAAAAATCAGATTAGTTTTAATCCATCTGTAACAAAAACAGAACCATGATCCAAAAAACATTTGAGTTAAGGAAACAAGAGAGATTAATCTGTCAGAGATTAATCTGTGAGAGTATAATCTGGGAGAGTAGAATCTGTAACTCCAAAAAGAACCCACCATGATCCAAAAACATTTCAGTTCAGAACAAGAGAGATTAATCTGAGAGTTTAATCTGACAGATTAATCTGTGAGAGAATAATCTGTGAGATTAATCTCTGAGACTTTAAGCGGTAAGAGATTATTCTGTAAGAGAAGATATTAATCTCTTACAGATTAAACGTAAAACAGTATAATCTGTAAGAGTATAGTCTGTAGTAGTGTAAACTGTAAGAGTAATCTGTAGCAGTGTCATCTGTAGTAGAGTGTAATCTGTGCTGTAACCTAAAATGTAATCTCGGCTGTAATCTGAGATGTAATCTGTGCTGTAATCTGAGCTGTAATCTGTCAGAACACGTCTCCTCCTCTCCTCTAACAGTTTGCTATCTCTCGGCTCATCAAACAGTGTAATCTGTAGTACAGTTTAATCTGGTCTGTAATCTGAGCTGTAATCTGGGCTGTAATCTAGCTGTAATCTGTCAGAACACCTCTCCTCTAACAGTTTGCCGTCTCTTGGCTCATCAGACAGTATAATCCATAGTAGAGTGTAATCTGTAGTACAGTGTAATCTGGGCTGTAATTTGAGTTGTAATTTGAGCTGTAATCTAGCTGTAATCTGTCAGAACACCTCTCCTCTAACAGTTTGCCGTCTCTCGGCTCATCAGACAGTATAATCTGTAGTAGAGTGTAATCTGTAGTACAGTGTAATCTGNTGTCAGAACACCTCTCCTCTAACAGTTTGCCGTCTCTCGGCTCATCAGACAGTATAATCTGTAGTAGAGTGTAATCTGTAGTACAGTGTAATCTGAGCTGTAATCTGGGCTGTAATCTAGCTGTAATCTGTCAGAACACCTCTTTTCCTCTCCTCTAACAGTTTGCCATCTCTTGGCTCATCAGACAGTATAATCTTCAGTTGAGTGTAATCTCTAGTAGAGTGTAATCTGAGCTGTAATCTGAGCTGTAATCTATCTGTAATCTGTCAGAACATCTCTCCTCTAACAGTTTGCCGTCTCTCAGATCATCAGACAGTGTAATCTGTAGTAGAGTGTAATCTGTAGTAGAGTGTAWTCTGAGCTGTAGTCTAGCTGTAATGTCAGAACGCCTCTCTAACATTTTGCCGTCTCTCGGCTCATCAGACAGTGTAATCTTCAGTTGAGTGTAATCTGTAGTAGAGTGTAATCTGGGCTGTAATCTGAGCTGTAATCTAGCTGTAATCTGAGCTGTAATCTAGCTGTAATCTGTCAGAACACCTCTCCTCTAACAGTTTGCCGTCTCTCGGCTCATCAGCGACTGTTTGACTGAACACAAACTGTCATTTTGAAGTGGGAGCCAGARAACCAGAACATTAGGAGACAAACTGTGAAATCTCTGCTCGAGCTGACTTTCCTAAATTATCTGTCTCGTCACGCTGCTGCCAGAGAGCTGCAGTGCTGTTAGGTGTGGGAGAACCGACCGTCTGTTACTCAGTAATTAGCAGCAGATGATGATGGTGCGACTCAGCATCCTGTAACTGACGGGTCAAAGGTCAGCGCCGTCCTCATTCTTCCTGCGTTCAGCTGTTAATCCTACCTGGAGAAGAAATTATCATTAATCTGTTAATCCTACCTGGAGAAGAAATTATCATTAATCTGTTAATCCTACCTGGAGAATAAATTATCATTAATCTGTTAATCCTACCTGGAGAATAAATTATCATTAATCTGTTAATCCTACCTGGAGAAGAAATTATCATTAATCTGTTAGTTCAGCTGGAGCTGCTGCCGTCACCTGTTTCAGATTAAAGAGAAATATAGATTATTTAAAAKAAATTAATATATCAGCTACCTCCACAGCTACATGAGCTCCGGCCACCATTTTAACTCTAAAAGTTCGTCTGTCAGATTATTTTGACCCGAGGGCAGCAGGAGGGTTCAGGCTCGGCCGGTTCAGCTGACGCAAAGGGGCGGRGCTTAAATTACAGCTCCTCATCCTGCTGCATGAATTACCAATCTGAGCTCATCCGTTTGTTTTTCTACCTGTCCATCTTTCTTTCACTCCTCGGTCTCACCTGAGACACCTGCAGAGCCTCGGGGTCCGTCTGTCGTCCCCCAAAACCTGCGAACAGCCGTCAGCAGCAGCAGGAAGTGCAGGAGGGTTACGCCTCAAGAGCTTTTCAAGGTCAAAACATCTCAGGTGATCCTTCTTTCTTCTCCTGCAGCAGGTCCAAAACACGTCTCTGAAGACTCTTTGTTCCTGAAACTTTAGCTTCATCTTCAGATTAATGAGTAAAAATAAAAAGTTAAAAGTTTCATCCTCTGAAGGCTTCTTTTGTTTCGTTTCTGCAATTTAAAACTTTAATGAGTTTTTTAACTAATTTAAATTTACTGGATTTTCTTGGAGACAATCCAAGTCAAAGATTTACAAACAGGCTCAGATATTTCCCAACATTCCCATAATCTGGTAATAAAAGCAGCTGAGGGGTTCCTGTGAGGGATTAGGATTAACTGTTGGTTTGACGGCTCTTATCAGACGGACAAACTCGTCGGCTCCCTTCAGGTGGATTTACTGCAGGTTTTAGTTCAGTAGTTGTGATGCTGGTGGGAACCAAACCCAGCCCAGTTACCCAC
>NW_013952908.1:356300-357469 GCF_001266775.1 Austrofundulus limnaeus | reverse complement strand
TCCTGTGAGGACACACTGAGCCTGTACAAACATCAAACAGAACCTGTAGAACCATCACACAGAACCTGTAGAACCCTCACACAGAACCAGATTTGGGATGGACCATCCTGTGAGGACACACTGAGCCTGTACAAACATCAAACAGAACCTGTAGAACCATCAAACAGAACCTGTAGAACCATCACACAGGACCTGTAGAACCATCACACAGAACCAGATTTGGGATGGACCATGCTGTAAGGACACACTGAGACTGTAGAACCATCACACAGAACCTGTAGAACCATCACACAGGACCTGTAGAACCATCACACAGAACCAGATTTGGGATGGACCATGCTGTGAGGACACACTGAGACTGTGGAACCATCAAACAGAACCTGTAGAACCATCACACAGAACCAGATTTGGGATGGACCATGCTGTGAGGACACACTGAGCCTGTCCCTGCAGGCATGGCTGCACATCGTCAGTAAACACTGATTCATATGTTCATAAGTTGAGATGATAAATCGTATTAATATCCTTCTTTCCACACAGTCAAAAAAAAACTTGCTAATGACACCAAACAGGCTCAGCTTGGCTGCAGATCTGCAGCCGTTTGCCACCATCGTTTCTCCTCCTAGCTCCTCTGAAAGTGAGAAGTTGATTGTCTGTCAACAACTTTCCACGTCTCTGCTCTGCGTTCTCCTTCCACACTGTTCCTCCGCAGCCTAATTAACACGGAACGTGCCGCCGGGCGAACGCCGAGCACATGGCAGGATTTGATTACATGAACAATAAATTACCATCAACAAGACGCCGACCAACACATCGGGACACACTGACGAAGACGAAGATGAWGATGATGATGATGTGCAGTCAGGAGCAGCGTGTCAGAGGGGCCGAGAGGACAGGTAGAGCTGTGACTCCACCCCCTCATTATACAAACCTGTCAACAACACCTGAACAGGTGAGGTGTTTGAGCCGGAGCTCACACCTGCTTCTACCTGGTTAACCGTTAGCTTACCGTGCAGAACACCCTGGACCGAGCCGGGTCATGAGGGCCAAGCTGCAGCGTGTCTTAATCCAGGGCCTGGGTCTGAATCCAGGGCCTGGGTCTGAATCCAGGGCCTGGGTCTGAATCCAGGGCCAGGGTCTGAATCCAGGGCCTGGGTCTGAATCCAGGG
>NW_013952908.1:351344-356073 GCF_001266775.1 Austrofundulus limnaeus | reverse complement strand
AGGGCCTGGGTCTGAATCCAGGGCCTGGGTCTGAATCCAGGGCCAGGGTCTGAATCCAGGGCCTGGGTCTGAATCCAGGGCCTGTTTCTAAATCCAGGGCCTGGGTCTGAATCCAGGGCCTGGGTCTGAATCCAGGGCCTGGGTCTGAATCCAGGGCCAGGGTCTGAATCCAGGGCCTCGGTCTGAATCCAGGGGCTGGGTCTAAATCCAGGGCCTGGGTCTGAATCCAGGGGCTAGGTCTAAATCCAGGGCCTGGGTCTGAATCCAGGGCCTCGGTCTGAATCCAGGGGCTGGGTCTGAATCCAGGGCCTGGGTCTAAATCCAGGGCCTGGGTCTGAATCCAGGGGCTGGGTCTAAATCCAGGGCCTCGGTCTGAATCCAGGGCCTCGGTCTGAATCCAGGGCCTGGGTCTGAATCCAGGGGCTAGGTCTAAATCCAGGGCCTGGGTCTGAATCCAGGGCCTCGGTCTGAATCCAGGGCCTGGGTCTTAATCCAGGGCCTGGGTCTAAAATAAGGAGCCGGGTCTAAAATCAAGGTCTGGGTGTAAATTCAGAGTCCAGGTCTAAATCCAGGGTCCAGGTCCTCCAGCGCCGCCTCGGAGGCTGTCCAAGCTCAAAGAGTCGCCCGGGCGCCCGACAAATGTGTCCTTTGTCCCTGATTTGACGGACGGGTCAGATGGACCATATCCCATGATGCATTGCAGGTCGATGGTAGAGAAAGGAGTAGAGTTTAAATAAAAATCTGGAGGTATAAAAATAAAACGTGTTGTTAAGACTTTTATCATTTGTTGTTATTTTCAGAAGTCAAACAGCTGGTTTAGAGAAATAAACATTCACCTACAGCTTTAGTTCTTTAAATTTTATCTTTCAGATAATTTAGTTGTTTTATGATATTAATTATACTAATATATTAATATTTTGGTCATTTGATCTACATCTGCTTGGTTAGCGTCATGCTGCTAGCCAACAGGACGTACGGCGGGTGAGGGCGAGGATAAAGCTACGTCCAAATTTACTGCCACTTTTTCCCGGGCTTCGCAGTCGACCAAGGACYTGGCCCACCTARACTGGGTAGGCCGGGYCCGGRTCCTTCGAAGGACCCAGCCCTGATCTGGGTTTTATTTCCTGAATCTGGTGCCTCCTTTAAATGTGTCCTGAAGAAACAAATCAGACAGAACCTTTAGATTTACCAACGAAGCTGCAGTTCTGAGCTCTCCAGTTCTGTCCAGAACACGACGTCCCTTCAAGAAGACCACTGGATCCAACGGTTCCAGGGTGTCCTCCTCAGCTGTCCTTCATCCTGTTCTTCCAGGTCAGCTTGTCTTTAAACTCTGTGGACGTTTCTTTTTCCCCCCTGAGGTCTGAAGGAGGACCTGTTCAGAACTGTAGGCCTGGAGGATCCGGATCAGGTGGACCGACAGAAAAGACCTTCGGCTTGGTTTTTTGAAGAGCAATCTGCTGGTGAAACCAGGTCGGACTCAGTTTGACACCAGATCCTGGTCCAGGTCAGGATCTGTGTCACAGATGGTCCAGAACCAGATGTAGGCCCGGTGCTGCCAGCAGGGAGACTTGTTGTTCTGGACCTTCATGTTCTGCAGAGGTCCCTTCTGTTCCATCAGAACCTGCTGAAGACTCGACACCTTTTCTCCAAACACCTGCGACCCTCAGTGTGCACACCTCTGAGTGTTCACAACGGGTTCCTGTACCGGGCCGGATCAGAACCTTGTTCCTCCCTGGTGTTTTCTGGATGTCTGTCTGTAAACATCCTGCTCCCCTCTGAGGCGCAGCTTCGGTTTCCTTTTTTGACACATTCTTAAGTCTCGATCCTTCTTTTCTGTCGTTGACACATTTCGCCTCCCCTCTCATCTGTCAGGACCGACACACACACAGACACACACACAGACACACACACAGACACACACACGTCGGGAGGCTTGTCTTAGCGTGCCATCTGTCCTCGGCGCTGACGTTGGCTCTAATTACCGCGTCTCCCCTGGCTAATGCTGCCTCATTAGGCCGCCGGAGCATGTGCAGCCGACACAAGCGCCACCGAGAATTTGCACCAGGAAACGCGAGCTCGAGCCATTATGGGATCAGGAAATCTGTCTGGTGTGAAAGGCAATTCACACCAGCGGCTAAACGCTCATTTTGCTTTTCTCTCTCCCTCTCGCAGCGCTTCCTCCTCTCCGTGTCACGCTCTTTCGCTCCTCTCGTCTGGCTTTGGAAGGCGTTCAGGAGGCCCGGGTCCAAGCACCAAAACAAAAGAGTCAAGCAGGAGTCCTGCTCCAACACCGATGACTGTTAAACACACATTTTCACCACATTTAAAGCACTGAAGTGTCTCTGCTGAAGCCTTTATTACAGAATTATACAGAGATTTTCTGCTTTTACAACTCTTATTTTGTAGGAACGTTGGTTCCATCTCACTTCAAACTTATTTCCAACCTAATTGTTGCATCTTTGTTTCATTTCGTTCCGACAGAAGACGAAACGCCCGACTCAGCCTCGTTATGTTTATTGAAATGTTTCAGGACTTTTATTTCATTGACTCAAATGATGACTCCTTCCAGCTCTGACAGCCATTAAAAACCCATTGGAGCCTCTAACAAGGTGGTTCAGAGGCCTCTTCTCTGGGTTCAGCTGGGTCGGACCATCCCACGGTGGAAACAGACGGGTCAGGAATCCAGAACTTTTATTTTGGAAGAAAAGCTGGCGTTAGCATCAGAGAGGCTAGCTACTAGCATGGATAAGCTTGCATTAGCATTGGATAGGCTAGCTACTAGCATGGATAAGCTGGCATTGTAAAGGCTAGCAACTAGCATGGATAGGCTGGAGTTAGCATTGTAAAAGCTAGAAACTAGCATGAATAAGCTGGCGTTAGCATCAGAGAGGCTAGCTACTAGCATGGATAAGCTGGAATTAGCATTGTAAAAGCTAGCAACTGGCATGAATAAGCTGGCGTTAGCATCAGAGAGGCAAGAAAAGCTAGGCTTTTATTTTGAAATGTGTTTTTAAACGAATGAACTTGTAATGATAAAATGTTAAAACTTTGTTTTGACTTGTAATTAGTTTTATTTGCACATATTTATTCATTTGTTTTGTGGCCCTGACATCTTTCTGTTTTTACGTTTTGGTGCAGATTTGTTGCAGGTTTTTCAGTCATCGTCATCATTTTCCTCTGCAGATTTCTGATCCTGTCAGCCGAACCTCGGCTTGGTTTGGAGGGAAACTCTCCCAGCTGTGGCTTCATTAACTAAAGTTTAACATGAGCTCCTGGCTGCCGTTCAGTCACTCTAAAGACGGCGGCGCAGCACTTCTGGGACTTAGAACCACTTAGCAATATTTAGAAGCAGCACATAATTGGTCTGTTTTACATGCTATGTGTCATCTCTCCAGGTTGCTCCTCTTGGGTGAAAATTAACACCTGCCAAAAACCAAATGTTGTTTACTGCTCTCTGCTCTCAGTCAGAACCTGAAGCTGAAGCTGACTCCAGTTTAATGAGCTGAGCGTGTTTCCTGCTGCCGGTCCTGGAGCCGGGCGGGTTCTGCAGCTCCGCCGTGGCTTCCTCCTGACACGGCTGATCTGAGGAGATTTATCTCTGTTTGCTCCGGTTGTTCGTGTGGGAACTGGTTAACCAGAAACACGTCAGAACCGGACAGATTTATGATCTGCGTGCTGCAACATCTGACATAATGATCAACAAACGCTGATTTATTCATGATTAATGTCTTCTTTTTGTTTGACATCAGCTTAACGAGGAGATTGTAAAAAATAACCGATGTGACGACGTCTGAATGTCCCAAAACGTTTGAGTCGTTAAAGTTTCTGCTACTCTGGGTTGTTGCTTCTCATCGTGGTTCTGTTGGACCCAGTTTGTCAGACAGATGGACTCACATCTAGAACCCTTTGTTCTACAGAGGAGTGATCCACTCAGTGAGCCCAAACCATCAGCCCTCCACCACCGTGCTGGACCTTTAAAGTGCCTGTGATGTCAAATTTTAGTAACATATTTGAATGCATTTTTAGAAAGAGGACATTGATAAAATACTGCAAAAGAAATTTCATGTCGCTGAGATGAACAGTTGTTGAGATATTTGCATGTGAAGTAACAGGAAGTGATGTCACAGGGGAATGTCAGCATGTWAACAGAGCGTTGCTAACAGCTAACAGACTGTAGAGAAGAATCTGATGTTTCTGTAGATTATTTTGAGTCTATCAGAGAGATGAAGAAGAGTTCAAATATTGTTTAATAAACAAAGAGCAGAGTTTTATTTGTTAGAGTTCTCCTTTGATGTCACTTCCTGTTTCACTTTGGCTAGGCCAAGTTCAAAAGAAAATATGCCAGTTATGTGACAAAATGGGTTAAATCGTGTGTATTATTCCAACTTTCTTAAATATAAAGATGTTTTCTTTGATGCTTTGTATTTGAAGAATATGCATGTCACAAGCTGTGTTTCCATTCACCATGAAAATGCGCAAATTAGAATTTCGAAAATAAATTTGCTCAATGGAAACACGTCAGTTTCGAAAAAATTACGTTTTTTGACAAAATGTTTTTGCACTAGGATGAGGTGGTTTTTCGGCCGTATTGAAATTGGTGTTTTTCACAAAACTGCAATGGAAACAGTTTTTTCACATCACAGGAGTCACGTGATCAACAACCAGCTGTTTCTACTGGTGAAAAAGACGATGATGAAGAAGGCAACAGGAAGTAGAAATAGTAGTAATA
>NW_013952908.1:348274-351334 GCF_001266775.1 Austrofundulus limnaeus | reverse complement strand
GAACAAACGTATTCACGTGACTTTAATAACATTTATTACTTAATGGAAACACTGCAGTTGTGAAACTGTGTTTTTTTTTTAATTAACAGAACATCGACAAAGTTTTGCACACATTTGTAATGGAAACACAGCTACAGACACTAAGATCTGATTAGTTTGTCTGCCTCTCATTAACTAAGCAATCAGGGAGTGACAGGCAGGTGTGGTTACCAT
This sequence comes from Austrofundulus limnaeus, assembly GCF_001266775.1. Classification (NCBI taxonomy): domain Eukaryota; kingdom Metazoa; phylum Chordata; class Actinopteri; order Cyprinodontiformes; family Rivulidae; genus Austrofundulus; species Austrofundulus limnaeus. The sequence continues at coordinate 351,121 of NW_013952908.1, read as the reverse complement.
GGTTACCCTAATGAGTCTCTGGTATCAGTTTAAATATTTTTCATCATCTTCAGTTCATTTTTTTATTATTATTATTTTAGATGAAGCTCTGAATGATTTTTATGTTTCTTCAGAAATCTATCTTCTGTGAGTCTTTTATTTTGAAAGGTTGACCTTAAATTCAGCAGGAATTAATTAAAGTGCTCTGATAATTCTTAATAAGACGACCCAGCGCTCAGCACTCGCTGCTGTTCCAGTTTCTGCCAAACGGCTCCGATGATTGTCCCGGACGCCCACACCAGGAGCTCCAGCCCAGAACCGGCCCACACCGACCCCCGTTCCCAAACCTCCACCTTCCCTGTCAAACATCTGAAGGGAGGCCCGAGTCCAGGCCGACGCCCACSTGTCAGCGTCGGGCCGAGCGGGGCCAAACTCCCACCGCCGCCAGGGTCCGGCTGCCTCCCGGGTCCCACCGCATCATCTGGGACGGAGCTGGGCTCTGCTCGCCGGCGTCTGTCGGGGTGAGACCTCGGACACCCACCATGAGAGGAGGGGCCTTCAGAGCTCTGAGGAACAATGGCAGCGGGCCGGGCCAAGAGCTGCAGAATCACTGCTCTGTAAAAACAAGCCGGTCAGTAAAAACTCTGTTTTTTCATCTGATTCTCATCGTTTTCACTCAAATCAACTGAACGTTTTGTTGTAATCGCTTCAACAAAATCTAATTTAACTTTTTGTTCTTCAGTAAATCAGAGACGTTTATAAGTTTTGGTCATTCTCAGTTTGTCAAGTTTAAATTTTTATCAATAATTTTAGTTTAACTCCATGAAATCATCTGTTTTAAGATGAATAATGAATCCAGGAATTATTTTAAAAAGTTACTAATATTTAAAAGTATTTTACATTTATTTTATTATAAAGCTTCTGTTATAATGTTTGGTATTTTGATTAATAACAAATGTGTGGATATTTTTTATTTCCATTCTGATGAAAAAAAATTGTTTTTGTCTCAAATAGTAGCTGTGGAGAGGAGCATGATTCATTTATGTATCCTAACGACCTGCCATACATGTGATTTAATTAATAAAACCACCTGTGAACACTGTAATTTAATCATAGTATATTAAAATGACCTGCCATACACTGTCATTTGATTTAATCATAAAACCCACTGCCATACATATGATTTGATCTTATATTAAAACCACCTGCCATACCTGTGTGATTTGATTATATAATAAAGCCCCCTGCCATACTCTGTGATTTAATCATAGTATATTAAAATGACCTGCCATACATTGTGATTGAATCATAATATATTAAAATGAACTGCCATACATTGTGTGATTTGATTATATTATAAAAACCCCTGCCATATATGTGATTTAATCATAGTATATGAAAACCACCTGCCATACGCTGTGATTTGATTATATAATAAAACCACCTGCCATACCCTGCGATTTAATCATAGTAAATGAAAACCACCTGCCATACGCTGTGATTTGACAATACCAACCACCTGCCATAAATAGGATTTGATCTTAAATTAAAACCACCTACCATACTTTGTGTGATTTGATCTTTTAATAAAATGACCTGCCATACACTGTGATTTGGTTATATATAAAACAACCTGCCATAGCCTGCGATTTAATCATAGTATATTAAAATAATTCATTAGCCAAAAGGATGTATGTTTTGAAACTTCAGAAGCAAAATTAAATTTTACTCAAAGATTTTCAGTTGTTCCTGTAAATAAATACTTAACGTCGTAGAAAATAGAGTTTTTGTTGGTGTCTGTTGTCTAAAAGACTTGATAAAAATATAAATGAATCATCCAAAATCCATTTTTACAGTGTTGGAAACAAAAAGAGACACCTACACTCAGATTAATGAATGGCATGAAACGAGGACAGAGCTTTTTGTTGTTTTCAGATCACATTAATGCTTTAATAGAAGTTTGAAACCAACTGGTGAGGACGGAAGCAGAAGTTTCCTGTGAATGACAGAAGTTTAGAGGCGATGAGAGGAAAACAAGTCAGCGTTCATCCTCTGATTCATTGCTTTAATTGACTTAAATACCCCGACAAACGCTTATTTCTGAGCTCTTCCTGCTGCTATTTTGGGAGATACTGGGTGGCAGATGAGTAAAAGCCTGAGTGAGCGCGTCTCATGCGTCTGCAGCAGGTGGAGGGTGAAAGGTGGGCTCGAGGCCCGCTCGCTCGCTCAGCTTCTCCCTGCTCTGTTCTCCGGTGACTGGACGTTCGTCATTGTGTTTGCAGCCGGCCGGCCGGCGGCAGAGCGGCGGAGCGGGAGCCGGTCCAGACGTCCATCTTGAGAGGAAGATTTCGGACTGGGCACGAGCCGGCCATCTGCAGCTCCAGGCCTTCGGCAGCCAAACGCAGAAACACTTCAGCTACTGGAGCGTTCGGGGGAGGGAGGACGATGGRGAGAGTGTTCCTGTTACATTTATTTTTATAGCTAAAGCTTTGACTCGTCATGACRGCTAAATCATTTACATTTCTTTAAAAACTGAGCAGGAACTTCTGCTTTTACACATTTCTGAAAGAAAACAGGACGTTTATTCAAGGGATGATGGACATTTGTTCTCTTTAAAAGCTGAAGGTTGTTGGTTTAATTCTGTGTTTAATTACAACAAATGCTGCAGTAAACTGGAAGATGAAAGCAGCGAATCATTTCCTCTAATCGCACAGATTTCTGATAACAAGTGGTCCAATTACTGCTGTTAAACTAAACAAGCTTTTCTCAGCCTGAGTGTGAAGTTCCTGCGTCCTCAGGTAGCTTCAGGTGTGTGTGTGTGTGTGTGTGTGTGTGTGTGTGTGTGTGTGTGTGTGTGTGTGTGTGTGT
>NW_013952908.1:339986-344972 GCF_001266775.1 Austrofundulus limnaeus | reverse complement strand
CAAAATCCAATACATCCAACATCCAATACATCCAACATCATTACATCCAACATCCAATACATCCAACATCCAATACATCCAACATCCAATACATCCAACATTATTACATCTAACATCCATACATATAACATCCAATACATCCAAAATCCAATACATCCAACATCCAATACATCCAACATCATTACATCCAACATCCAATACATCCAACATCCAATACATCCAACATCATTACATCCAACATCCAATACATCCAACATTTTACATCCAACATCCAATAGATCCAACATCATTACATCCAACATCCAATACATCCAACATCCAATATATCCAATACATCCAACGTCATTACATCCAACATCCAATACATCCAACATCCAATACATCCAACATCCAATACATCCAACATCATTACACCCAACATCCAATACATCCAATATCCAATACATCCAACATCATTACATCCAACATCCAATACATCCAACATCCAATATATCCAATACATCCAACGTCATTACATCCAACATCCAATACATCCAACATCCAATACATCCAACATCCAATACATCCAACATCATTACACCCAACATCCAATACATCCAATATCCAATACATCCAACATCATTACATCCAACATCCAATACATCCAATATCCAATACATCCAACATCATTACATCCAACATCCAATACATCCAACATCCAATACATCCAACATCCAACACAACCAACATTATTACATCCATACATCCATCATCCTTACATCCATCATCCTTACATCCAACATCCAGTACATCCAACATCATTACATCCAACATTCAGTACATCCAACATCATTACATCCAACATCCAATACATCCAACATCCAATATATCCAACATCATTACATCCAACATCGAATACATCCAACATCATTACATCCAACATCCAATATGTCCAACATCCTTACATCCAACATCATTACATCCAACATCCAGTACATCCAACATCCAGTACATCCAACATCATTACATCCAACATCCATACATCCAGCATCCAATACATCCAATATCCAATACATCCAACATCATTACATCCAACATCCAATACATCCAACATTATTACATCCATACACCCAACAGCCTTACATCCAACATCCTTACATCCAATACATCCAACATTATTACATCCATACATCCTTACATCCAACATCCTTACATCCAACATCTTTTCATCCAGCATCCTTACATCCAACACCTTTACATCTGACAGCCTTATATCCAAAATCCTTATATCCAATACATCCAACATTATTACGTCCATACATCCAACATTCTTACATCCAACATCCTTACATCCAACATCCAACATCCTTACATCCATCCTTACATCCATCCTTACATCCAACATCCTTACATCAACATCCTTACATCCATCCTTACATCCAACATACATCCATCATCCTTATATCCATCCTTACATCCAACATCCTTACATCCAGCACACATCCAACATCTGTCTCATACATCCAAGCCTCTGAATTTGGACACAGCCATAGTCCCTCCAGTGTGTCCAGGGTYTCCTCCCAGTTGGACATGTCCAGAACACCTCAGGGAGGTGTCCAGGGTCTCCTCCCAGTTGGACATGTCCAGAACACCTCAGGGAGGTGTCCAGGGTCTCCTCCCAGTTGGACATGTCCAGAACACCTCAGGGAGGTGTCCAGGGTCCAGATGAACCACCTGAGCTGGAGAATCTGATCTGACTGTAAGCAAACAGAAAAACTGAAGAACTGCAGCTCTTTTTCAAGCTTCCTGCATCATTTCTGTTCGTCTCAGGGTTGAGGACTGCACCTGGGAGGAAACGTGTTAAAATATTTGCATAAAAACCTGGAGCTCAGCCTGCAGAATGTGGGTCAGAACCCCTAAATGATGTGATTAGAGCAGGTGTAGGTGTGAGGCCTGCAGCGTCCTGTTTTATCTGCAGCTTCACCTTCTCTCTGACTTGTTTTGCGTGGAGCCGTTTGTTGTTTCATCTTTATTTTTTTAACTAAAATGATTTTTTTTCTGGTCTCGCTGTGTTTTTCCTCTCCACACACCCACTCGGCTCAGCGCTGCCTCAGAATCTGTTTCACTCACTAAATTGGCTCCTCAGACACCCTTCCCCTTCTTCCACATCTCTCATTTAAAAAGTGAGAAATTATAATTATCTGAATTATGCTTTTAATGATGCGTTAATTAGAGTCATGGAGTGAGATTAGCCTATGAATTATTACTTGTGAATTTGTTCCAGATTCATACGAGCTCGTCGTGCAGGCAGAGAGGAGGGAGAGAAATGTTGCCGTGCACGGTGATTAGCGCACCAATAAATAACAGAACAGATTGTGGTGCATATGCTTACGATTACAACTTTTAAACCAACACTTTAAACTCACACCGACTGTCTTGTGCTGGCAAGAGGTTTCTGCACCAACAGCCAGTCAGTTTTTTTGTTCCCTTCGGAGGCTCTCTGTGCAATTTTCACCAAATGTGAACTATTATTATACTGTGTTAGAAGAAAGCTGATTGTTGTCCTCGCAGCTTTGACTGCCTGCGAGCTGAACGGCTGCAAAATGACTCCGAGACAAGGAGCGTGTTTACAGCATGGAGCTTAGAGCTGCACTCCTTATTCTGCTGCAAAAACTGAAAAATGACACGTTTTTAACCAGAACCAGGTAAGATCCTATGGTGGACCCATCAAAACCAGGTAAMCTGTGGTGGACCCACCAGAACCAGGTAAAAACTTATGGTGGACCCATCAAAACCAGGTGACCTGTGGTGGACCCATCAAAACCAGGTAAGAACCTACGGTGGACCCATCAAAACCAGGTAAGAACCTATGGTGGACCCATCAAAACCAGGTGACCTGTGGTGGACCCATCAAAACCAGGTAAGAACCTGTGGTGAACCAACCAAAATCAGATAAGAACCTGTGGTGGACCCATCAAAACCAGGTAAGAACCTGTGGTGAACCAACCAAAACCAGGTAAGAACCTATGGTGGACCCATCAAAACCAGGTAAGAACATATGGTGGACCCATCAAAACCAGGTAAGATCCTATGGTGGACCCATCAAAACCAGGTAACATGTGGTGGACCCACCAGAACCAGGTAACCTGTGGTGGACCCATCAAAACCAGGTAAGAACCTCTGGTGGACCCACCAAAACCAGGTAACCTGTGGTGAACCCATCAAAACCAGGTGACCTATGGTGGACCCATCAAAACCAGGTAAGAACCTCTGGTGGACCCACCAAAACCAGGTAATCTGTGGTGAACCCATCAAAACCAGGTGACCTATGGTGGACCCATCAAAACCAGGTAAGAACCTCTGGTGAACCCATCAAAACCAGGTAAGAACCTGTGGTGAACCCATCAAAACCAGGTAAGAACCTGTGGTGAACCCATCAAAACCAGGTAAGAACCTCTGGTGGACCCACCAAAACCAGGTGACCTATGGTGGACCCATCAAAACCAGGTAAGAACCTGTAGTGGACCCATCAAAACCAGGTAAGAACCTGTGGTGGACCCACCAGAACCAGGTAAGAACCTCTGGTGGATCCACCAAAACCAGGTAACCTATGGTGGACCCATCAAAACCAGGTAACCTGTGATGGACCGGGACTATATTATACAAATCAAGGAAATGATTCTCTTCCTCAAACCTGGTACTGAAGAAATCCTGACAATTTTCTAATCCATATACATTTTTCTGTTTATATCCATATCTGTCTCTGACACACACACACACACACACACACACACACACACACACACACACACACACACACACTAATCATAGACATAGCCCTCTCTTTACATGAAGAATAATTAGAAATGTTTTCAGGAAACTCAGACATTCAGGAGTTCTTTGAGAGAAACAGCAGAGACTGCAATTAATAGAGCTGGTGCCTCACGGTGAGAAGGTTGCCGGATCGAATCCCAACTGGGTTAATCAGCAACTCTAAATTGTCCCTAGGTGTGAATTAGAGGGTAAATGGTTGTGTCTATGTGTTCCTGTGAAGGACTGGAGACCTGTCCAGGGTGTCCCCTGTCCCTTGCACAATATGGTGCGGTATGAGGACCAAAATTAAGACTAGTGCACAACCAGTGGTTGCTACATCCTTGTAGCAGGAGGCTATATCTATTCCTAATCCAGCTATAGATCTGATTCATGATAGGCTGCACTGCTAACTGAGAGGCTGCAGCTGGCAAATAATGAGACTATTAATTTGTGTTAGCATTGGAGAGGCTAATGACTAGCATTGAGAGGCTGGCATTAGCATCAGAAAGGCTAACGATTAGCATGGATAAACCAGATGTGACGTCTGGGTAGATGTTTAATTAGACAGCACATCAGCAGTTATGACAGTTTACAGAGTCTCACTGGATTATTGAACGTTTTTCTTGTTTGTTAAGCTGTTCGTGAATATATCCATCACTTATTGTGTGTGATGGTTTCTGTTTTTTGGTGTATCACAGCGTTGATGCGTGTAGTGTGTGTGTGTCTACGCTACAAGTGAGTTGTGTTATTTATGGTTTAATCTGTGTGTTTGTAATTCTCACAGTGGTTAAAGCAGTTTGACAATGAAGTTGAAATTCAACTAAATAAAACCATCAGTTAACAAGAGCTCGATTTTCAGAATTACTAGAGGGAGAAACACAGRTTGTGTCCAAATTCAGGGTCTGGGTCCTTTGAAGGACCCGACCTACCCAGGTGGGCCAGGTCCTTGGTCGACTGCGAAGACTGGAAAAAAGTGTCTGTGAGTTCTCATTTCTTTTCAATTCAGTTCACTTCTTTTCATTTGCCAGCTCTTGGGCTGCTAGTCAGCATGTTAGCCTGTTAGCTTATTTGGCTGTTGGCATGTTAGGCTGTTAGTCTGTTAGGCTGTTAGCATGTTAGTCTGTTAGCATGTTAGTCTGTTAGGCTGTTAGCATGTTAGTCTGTTAGCATGTTAGTCTGTTAGGCTGTTAGCAT
>NW_013952908.1:332422-338828 GCF_001266775.1 Austrofundulus limnaeus | reverse complement strand
TGTTAGCCTTTTAGTCTGTTAGCCTGTTAGCATGTTAGTCTGTTAGCCTGTTAGCCTTTTAGTCTGTTAGCCTGTTAGCATGTTAGTCTGTTAGCCTGTTAGCATGTTAGTCTGTTAGGCTGTTAGCCTTTTAGTCTGTTAGCCTGTTAGCATGTTAGTCTGTTAGGCTGTTAGCCTGTTAGCCTGTTAGCCTGTTAGCATGTTAGTCTGTTAGCATGTTAGTCTGTTAGTCTGTTAGCCTGTTAGCCTGTTAGCCTGTTAGCATGTTAGTCTGTTAGCATGTTAGTCTGTTAGTCTGTTAGCCTGTTAGTCTGTTAGGCTGTTAGCCTGTTAGCCTGTTAGCCTGTTAGCATGTGGTGCTGACAGATAGCATGGTGGAGCATTAGGTAAACGGTCGCAGCTCATTTCAGCTGGATGATGCTTGTCTGTGTTCATGGATGAGAGGGAATAAAGTTGTGGAACGACAGATAATCAATCTGCAGCTTCCACAAACATTGTTGCTCCGCAGACGTCTCTTCTTTACTCAGATGTTTTTTTTTTAATTAAATTTTTTTTTTTTAAGTCCACAGAAAACTGCAGGAGGATCTGCTCCTCATCGCAGACAGTTGATTTTTAAAGAAATATGGGATCAGAAGAATCAGAACCAAAGACTTGTTCTGTCAGAGTTTCATCTGTCGAGCTCAGAGCAGTTTACTGCCTCATTGAACTTATGGAAAACACACAAGTCATTATTACCCTCCATGTTCCAGTCAGCTGCACACATTTACATCCAGGAGGAGGAGGAGGAGGAGGAGCAGGGCCTTCCTCACCCAGAAAACCTCCATAAACAGACTTAATGCCTCCATTAGTGGTGAGTTCTGCAGCTCAATAATGTCCTGATGGTTCACTTTATACAACATGCTAAACTTTCTGTCTGCCAGAACATTATGACCACCTTCAAGTTGAGCCAGGTTTGATKATTGCTTCAAGCCTTTCCTGACCTGGACTCCTGTGGACCTCAAAGGCCTCTCCTAGACCTCCACGGTTTCTCTTAGACTTCCAATGGGCTGTCCTGGACTTCTAAAGGCCTATCCAAGAACTCTTCCCTCAACCAGCCGGTCTAGGCAGATGGTCTCCTGTCCTGAGCCTGGTTCTGCTGGAGGTTTCTTCCTGATTAGCAGGGAGTTTTTCCTCTCCACCGTTTGCTCAGGATGGGAGACTGTGATGAAGTGATTCAACACAATCTGCTGCTTTCTTCTTTACATTGTTCTTTTTATCTACAGTGTCCTGAGACGACGTATGTTGGGACTTGGAGCTGTATAAATAAACTTGAACTTGAACTCTCAAGGTCTCTACAAGACATTTGAAGGTCCGTCCTGGACTTCTTAAGGTCTCTACAAAACGTTTGAAGGACTGTCCTGGACTTCTTAAGGTCTCTACAAGACATCTGAAGGTCTATCCTAGACGTCTAAATGTCTCTCCTGGATTTCTGAAGTTCTCTCCTAAACCTGAGAAGGTCTAGACCTCCAGGGGTGTCTCTTAGACCACTAATGGTCTGTCCTGGACTTCTAGAGGCCTATCCAAGAACTCTCAAGGTCTCTTCTAGAACTCCCAAGGCCTCCTGTGGTATCTGTCTCCAGTCAAGCACCAAGTCCTCCATGACTCAGACTTGTTAGTCCAGAACATGTCTGGTGGGACTGAGCTCCACTCAGAGTCGCTCCTCTGGTTGTTGTGGTCCTCAGAATGTTCTTGAAGCTGTTTCCATGAACAGAGGGACAGAGTTTAGGTTCTCTCATGTCTCGCTCTCTAACTCTTCACAATAAACTTCTACAATCTTTACATGAAGTCAGTTCAGACGATGACGATCCACACATTTCCTTTTTTAGTTCAGAGAAGAAAGTTGTTGGAGTTTCACGCAGAGGATTCCTTCAACATTTCTCAAATCGTTTCAGATTAAGATTAAAAACATCCTAAATGTCCGGACGTCAGCGTTCTTGTTGTGTTTCTCCAGCAGGTGATTTGTGCTTCTGGAGCCAAACGGACCGTGCCGGAACATTTGGGTAAAACCTGCTTGTAACAACACCAACCAGAGCATTTTGAATCGCAGGCGGCCCGTCTTCGCTCACGCCGGCTTCGGCGTTTGGGTCCTGGCAATGAGCCGCGGGCTCCTCAGTTCAAACCCAGCGAGGRAAATCAGCCTGCTAATTTGCAGGACGTGCAGTCCTCCTCCCTGGATTTATGCACGCATGGCTGCAGCTGAACAGGCGGCGTGGAGGAGGGGGCTCGCAGAAAAGAGCTCGCTTTCAGTGTTTGAAAAGACAGAGCCGGATAACGAGGCCTCCTCCTAACCTGCCTGCACCTTTTAAACAAATGATCTGAGCTAATGTCTCCACAGAGGCTGGGAAACCTGAGGGTGGAGGCTGCAGAACCAGCGCGGGGAATCCTGCCTCAAAAAAAGGTTCAATTATGTGTGAACATCCTGAAACCGATGCTGAAGAAACAAAATGAGACTTCCTGGCATTTCAGTCGATTTTATGGGGCCTTTAAAGAACCACAGTAAAATAACAAATAGACTTGAAAGAGCAAAACGCAGAGACTTTAATGAGTGTTTGAGGAGAGGATAATACAGTACAGGGCCCCAAAWGAAAAATAAAATGTCACCAACACACCTTCATTATTCAGATCACTTCCTGTTCAATTCAAGTTAAAAAGTTCCACCTTCATTTTAATGTTATTTACCTCACTGGTCTTACATTTTGATAATTTTACTAAATGTTTAATATAAATGTTAAAATATATATATTTAAATATTAAATAACCTGAATCTAAACTTGTAAATCTAAATGTAAATGTTGTGGCTAAATGTTAAAGTTACTGCCAGTGGGGCTCAGCTTTTGTTACGTCTTCATCCTGCAACAAAAGCAGCTGCTAATGCTGCTAAGGCTGCTAACAATGCTATTGCTCATAGCAATGCTAACACTGCTAACAATGCTAATTATGCTAGCACTGATAACAATGCTAATGTTGCTAACAATGCTAATGCTGCTAATGCTTCCCTACTAGACATCAAACTTGCAGTTGTGGCCAGAGTCTGACCTGCGTTTCAAACTGCCGGACCACAGGTACCATCCATCATATTGTTTCCAACAAACACATTTTGAATTTAAATTTTAAATGCCATCTTTGGCAGTGTTAGCTGCATTAGCAACGTTAGCAGTGTTAGCAGCATTAGCAACGTTAGCAGTGTTAGCAGCATTAGCAACGTTAGCAGTGTTTGCGGTTGCTTTTATCTCAGGATGATGAAATCACAACAATACCTGCACCAACAGCAAAGGCTGTGTTCCGTTCTGAAACAGGTATTTAAATGTAAATATTGTTATTTATCTGCAACGTTTAAGATTTAATTTTACATTTAGATTTAATATTTACATTTAACATTTAAATTGAACATTTACTTAAAAACTATCAAAATGTTAGAGCAGTGAGCTAAATAACAATAAAATGTTAGTGGAAATTCTTAACGCTTAGAAAGTGAGCTAAATAATGTTTTATTTGTGACATTTTTAACATTTTATTTTACACTTGGCGCCTCATTAAACGCAAACTTAAAGTTGTTTTTTAATGTTACATTTGAACAGTTTCAGAAATCTGCCTAAATCGTTGTGTTTTTGTGTTTAGGGTGTGATGCTCCAGGTGTTGTTCGACACTCAGGTCCTTGTTTTTACTGAAGTTGTTGTATTTCACATATTCAACAATACTTATTACTACGATTATTGATCACTGTATTTATTATTTTTAGCACAGAGTTCATGTTTACTGTGTTTAATGTATCAGATGTAGTTTCATCAGATTTTGTGGTTTATATCAGGTGGGCCATCAAAACGTTTCGCCTCAGCTTTATGAACATTTCTGTCGTTCATAAAGTATTATCTCCATCTTCATCACTGTTTTAGTTTCCAGCAGTGTTTGCCATTTTCAACACCTCTTTTGGTGCCTAATTGCAATTCCTCTGACACTGTTTTAGTCATTTATTAGAGTTAAATATAAGCACTGCAGCAAGGTTGTGTGACTGTCTCCATCAAACCTGCTAATTGTTGCAATATTCAATTTTCTTTTGTCTGGAATGTGATTAACACCCAGTTGGCATCAATGAAATCAAACATTATTTACACGTTCAGTTTGTGCACAAAAAAACCCTGAATATTCACCTTGGAAACTGCAGGATCCCTTTTCTCCTCCTAATCTAACACTTTGTTTCTGCACTTGACTCAGAATACATTAAAGACTATAACGACTTATTGTCTCTGCTCTCCGCTACCAACGAAGAAGAACAAGAGCCCACTCCGGGTGTTAAAAGTGCTCGAGGGGCTTCGCCGCCGGCTGGAGGTCCTGTTGTTTTTCCTGACATGTATGTAAATGAGTCCCTGCCCCCACCCCTCCATCTAACATTAATTAGCAGAGTGCTACCTTGCTCAATATTTGCTAACAGAACAACCGTCGGCGGATGCGGAAATTTGCAGGATTTGTCTTTTTAATTAACTGGAGGAGAACACAGGTGCACTAACGAGCAGGAAGGAGCTAATTTGAATTAAAATTGTACCGTTTGTGGGGAGCAGCGAGGAAAAAGACAAAAATAAATCTTTTTTTTTTCCAGTTGGTGGAACTTTTGTGGCTGCAGGATCTGAACAGGAAACAACCAGCTGAGCTCCAGATCCAACGGGTTCAATCAGCAGCACTTTATTTTATTTATTTCAAACATGTCTAACAACTCAGGCTGGTCAAACTGCTACAGTTACAAAAACACTGTGGATAAAACCTCTTCACAAATTGTACTTAATTTAAAAGCCTTAAAAAGAGGACTTTGAAACAAGAAATATTTGTGTGAATGATGATGATCCTGTTTCTCTTTATTATTTCAGTCAACTCGCTGCGTTTGTTTTATTTCAGCCACTCATATTTCAGAACAATGCTTGCTCATGCTAATGTCAATAAAGCTTATGCTAATGTCATTAAAGCTAATGCTAATGCCCCTAAAGCTAATGCTAAAATCACTACTGCTAATGTCACTACTTATTTCACTAATGCTAATACCCTACACCTAATATTTATGTCACTACTGCTAATGTCACTATGACTAATGCTAATGCCCATAATGCTAATGCTAAGGTCATTACAGCTAATGCTCATACAGCTAATGCTAATACGTCTACAGCTAATTCCTATATCATTATGGCTAATTCAGACGTGGTCATGTTGTGTTTGCAAAGGCCGGTTAGCTGTGGCAGCCATCTTGAAACAGGTTGATCAGGTAGTTTTACATCCAATCATTATTTTCTGAGTTTCATTATAATTCCTCCAGTAGTTCATATGATATTTTGCTGACAGAGAGATATCACAGTGAAAATCATTATGTAAATAAATCCTGGATTGTGTCGATCCAGGAACTGCCTGACATTCCAACGTTGCAGATTCAGCGACAGCGACTCAGGTGACAATCTGTCCCAACCTGTTGTGCAGGTGAGCTGCAGAAAGCGCTATAAAAACACCAATTACACAAATATTTGGTTTACAAACAATCAAACAGAATGTCAAGTTCCAGCTGGAATCCAACAGTCGCTGTCATCTGTCAGCAGCTGGCACCAAACATCTGACTGAAGACAGAATACCTGCCGCCATGTTGGACTGAAGGCAGAATACCTGCCGCCATGTTGGACATGTTGGACTGAAGACAGAATACCTGCCTTCATGTTGGACTGAAGACAGAATACCTGCCGCCATGTTGGACTGAAGACTGAATACCTGCCTTCATGTTGGACTGAAGACTGAATACCTGCCTTCATGTTGGACATGTTGGACATGTTGGACTGAAGACTGAATACCTGCCTTCATGTTGGACTGAAGACAGAATACCTGCCTCCATGTTGGACTGAAGACAGAATACCTGCCTCCATGTTGGACATGTTGGACATATTGGACATGTTGGACATGTTGGACTGAAGACAGAATACCTGCCTCCATGTTGGACATGTTGGACATATTGGACATGTTGGACATGTTGGACTGAAGACAGAATATCTGCCTCCATGTTGGACATGTTGGACATGTTGGACATGTTGGACTGAAGACAGAATACCTGCCTCCATGTTGGACATGTTGGACATGTTGGACATGTTGGACATGTTGGACTGAAGACAGAATACCTGCCTCCATGTTGGACATGTTGGACATGTTGGACATGTTGGACATGTTGGACTGAAGACAGAATACCTGCCTCCATGTTGGACATGTTGGACATGTTGGACATGTTGGACATGTTGGACTGAAGACAGAATACCTGCCTCCATGTTGGACATGTTGGACATGTTGGACATGTTGGACATGTTGGACTGAAGACAGAATACCTGCCTCCATGTTGGACATGTTGGAC
>NW_013952908.1:328287-330248 GCF_001266775.1 Austrofundulus limnaeus | reverse complement strand
TGTTGGACATGTTGGACTGAAGACAGAATACCTGCCTCCATGTTGGACTGAAGACAGAATACCTGCCTCCATGTTGGACTGAAGACAGAATACCTGCCTCCATGTTGGACATGTTGGACATATTGGACATGTTGGACATGTTGGACTGAAGACAGAATACCTGCCTCCATGTTGGACATGTTGGACTGAGTGACACTGGATCAGAGCTGCTGTCAGAACAGAGCGAGTTAAAATCCTGATGTCTGATCCGATCCATGATGGCAGACAGGAAGATTCAAAAATGTGTTTCCATCATGGCCGCCCTGTGTCCTCATCTGTCAAAAATAATCTAAAATTGAAAACATACAAACATAATAATTACATTTTAAACCTTTTTAACACATGCAGGTGGAAGTTATCAACGTTTCTTTTGTTTGTTTTAAATTTTCTCCAACTTTTCAACACGTTCAGGTTAGTAATCATGCAGTGGAGCACCTTCAAAACGTTCAGCAGCTAACGAGCGTTCCTGCTCCACGTCGTCCAATCAGCTGTAATTGCTTTTCTTAATTAGACGTGTTTAACTTGTGAACTCTGTGGGTCCACAGCTTTTAACATTTCTGAACAACTGAAGCCTCTTCAGGGTTTGCCGTATTTGTTGACCCTTTAATTTATTCTTTTTATAAAGAGAAAAGGAATTTTCTTGTGTAAAAAAGTTATTTATGAGTGTGCCAGCTCTCAGCAGAGAGCAGCTTGGAATTAAGCAATAATCGAAATAAGAGAGGAGCTGGAAGTGAAACGTGCGTTTCTCTGTGATTAAGTGTAATTATGTCAATCATTGTTCTGCAGACTCACAGCAGCTCCTCAGGAGTCATTACACTTAATTAGAGCTCCTTCACTGATTCATAAAATTTGGTTTTTTTACGAGCCGAGCTGCTCCTCCGGAGGCATCCCATCATCCCCTCTGAGCCGCTCTCAGCCAATCACAGCGAGCCGTGCAGGTGGCGGCTCCGGAGAGGTGAGGTCGCCTGCGGGTGCTGATTCAGGATCGGTTCTTCCTCCTGCTGGTCTCATCCTCCTCGCAGGACCCGAACTGATCTGGGATCAGTGCCTGCTCCGGCCCAACCAGCTCTCCCAGTCCATAAACGCCTCACGCCTCCGCTAACCTGTCATTAACTCGTCACAGGTGACAAAGACCACGCCCCCTGGCTCTGTTGTCACAATGACGGTAGTTATAGCTCGTCAGGATGTTTCAGGTGTTTCAGGGAAAGTTTGAGCTGTGGTGTTGACTGCTCCTTTAATGAGGAACATCTCATCCATCATGTGACTCACCTGGTTTATAGATGTTCTGTTCTGTGCAGGTACGACCCTAACCTGCTTCACACAGCACAGGTCCGTTCTGCATTACAACTTTGGATTTATGTCTTCAACTGATTCAGAGCAACATGTGGTGGGAAATGTTCAGCTTCCTGTTTGGACTCGTCAGAGTTAATCAGAACTGTCCTACTCCTGTCACGTCTGTATAAACATCTGGATGAAACTGACAGAAATGACTTGTTCAAACCTCACAGCAGCACCGTTCACTGCTGACAGTTCCACTTCATGTGTCTCCATGAGGAACAGGTCCAGAACTGTCCCAAAACTGTTCCAAAACTGTCCTGAAACTGTCCTAAAACTGTCCCAAAACTGTCCAGAAACTGTTCTGAAACTGTCCTGAGTCTGTCCCATAACTGTTCCAAAACTGTCCTGAAACTGTTCCAAAACTGTCCTGAAACTGTTCCAAAACTGTCCTGAAACTGTCCCAAAACTGTTCCAAAACTGTCCTGAAACTGTCCCAAAACTGTTCCAAAATTGTCCTGAAACTGTCCCAAAACTGTCCTGAAACTGTTCCAAAACTGTCCTGAAACTATCCTAAAACTGTTCCAAAACTGTCCTGAAATTGTCCCAAAACTGTTCCAAAATTGTCCTGAAACTGTCCCAAAACT
>NW_013952908.1:322596-323939 GCF_001266775.1 Austrofundulus limnaeus | reverse complement strand
CATGAAACTGTCCCAAAACTTTTCTGGAACTGTTCCAAAACTGTCCTGAAACTGTCCCAAAACTGTCCTGAAACTGTCCTAAAACTGTCCCAAAACTGTTCCAAAACTGTCCTGAAACTGTCCCAAAACGGTCTTGAAATGGTCCTGAAACTGTCCTAAAACTGTCCTGAAACTGTTCCAAACCTGTCGTGAAATTGTCCCAAAACTGTCCTGAAACTGTCCTGAAACTGTTCCAAAACTGTCCTGAAACTGTTCCAAAACTGCCCCAAAACTGTCCTAAAACGGGCCCAAAACGGCCCTATTCCTGTCCCAAAGCTGCCCCAAAACTCTTCCAATACTGGCCAAAAACTACCCCAAAACTGCCCAAAAATTGTCCCAAAATTGGCCTTAATCTGTCCTGAAACTGGACTAAATCTGTTCTAAAGCTGCCCCAAAACTGGCCTAAAACTGACCAGAACTGTCTTAAAACTGTTTTAAAATTGCCCTAATTTTTCAAGTGTCCCCCTACACGCATCTATGTCTAGTTTCACTGAGTGCTAAAATTTAGCTACTTTCAGCTTCTAGCCAGTCTTTAGCTACAGCATTTTGATACTTTGAACATTTAGCTAGTTATCATTCACTTAGCTTCTGGTTGGTATTAATATTTTAGCTACTAGTGAGCCTGGCCTTTAGCTAATTTTCTGTTTCCTGCAGTCGTCTTGGTCTGATTTTCTTCAGTAAATTTCACTGTTTTTCATCAGAGAAAGTTCTGGTTCTGACTGGAGTTCTGTTCAGTTCCTGCAGGTGGATCTGTGGAGGTTCTCGTAGCTGAACCCTTCAGCTCCTGGTGTTTAAACTCAGAGGAGTTTGTTTCTGTTTCTGTGAAGTGAAAGGTTTAATTAGCAGCAGTAGATTTGTTAAGGAGCAGCTGAGTTAATTAGTCTGGTTGAGTAAAAGCTGCTCTGATTGGACACTCAGAGATGATTGATGATAATCACAGCTCTCAGCTGATTGGAGAGTTGAACCAACTTTAACTCAAATAAAAATCAAATAAAAGCAGCAGACAAAACTTCCCTCTCATGTTCAGGTTTTATTGGTAAGAAGTGGGTCGGAACCAGTTCTCAGCATCCGGGTCAGTTCTGCCTCATGGACCTGAGACCTCAGAAATCTGTGACGCCGTCAGACTTCCTGTCATGAGATTTAAAACGACCTGATCGTTTGTTTCTGTCTGTCTTCATCCCACCATCTGTTATTTCATCTCAGCCTCCCAATCTGAACATTAACACGTTTCCACGGCAACCGCGCCAACATCCAGCCAGGTAGCATCTTCATCATCATCATCATCATCATCATCATCATCATCA
>NW_013952908.1:316117-318393 GCF_001266775.1 Austrofundulus limnaeus | reverse complement strand
CCACAGATCCATCAGAACCACAGATCCAACAGAACTGATCCAACAGAACCACAGATCCAACAGAACTGATCCAACAGAACCACAGATCCAACAGAACCACAGATCCAACAGAACTGATCCAACAGAACCACAGATCCAACAGAACTGATCCATCAGAACCACAGATCCATCAGAACCACAGATCCAACAGAACCACAGATCCAACAGAACCACAGATCCATCAGAACCACAGATCCAACAGAACCACAGATCCATCAGAACCACAGATCCATCAGAACCACAGATCCATCAGAACCACAGATCCAACAGAACCACAGACAGACAGAGGTTCTGGTTCTGGTTCCTCTAAATTTTTCTTTCTTTTTAAAACTCTGAGGTTGTTTTAAACGTGGGAAATAAAAAAAGATCTGAAAAATTTTTACTTGAAAATCTTCACTTCCTGTTGAGAAGATATCAAAATAAAAGATGTTTTTATTCAATAAATCAACTTTTATTTGAAAACAATCATTTTATTTTGGTAAAAGTTGAAACAAAAATAATTTTTTACTGAGTTTATAATTTAAAAACATTRAAATGTTTTCTGACTCGTGTTCAAACTGAACTGTTGTTATTTTACTGCAACGTTTATCTTTCTGTCTCTGGACGTAACTGCATTTCTTTGTTTTGTACTTGAGACGCGTTAAACGACAATAAAGTTGAATTTATTTTATTTCTGAATCAGATCTGATCAGTTTGAGTTTCTGCAGCTTTTATTTCATCCCAACCTGAATCAGCTGCAGGAAACATGAAAACATTAAATCTCAACTCAAACTTGTAAAAATAAAAGTTTAGGAAACAAGTGAACGTTTTTCTGTTCAACTGAAACGTTTTGATTCTGACTGATTTCAGAATAAAACATTTTGATGTTTCGAAGCTAAAGCTGCTAAAGCTAAAGCTGCTAAAGCTAAAGCTGCTAAAGCTAAAGGCTAACAGGCAGCTGACGGTCTGGTTTGTGGGGTTGGACTGAGGCGTTAAACCGACTCCGTGTTTCGCCACCGCCGCCTGAAACAAAGAAGATCTGATTTGTTTATGAAGCGAAGCGGTTTCTTTGAGAACCGAGCGAGAACGCCGCTCCAGCGCCGCTCCAGAGCTGCGGGTCCAAACCAAACGCCGACGCTGCAGATTTCTGACCGTTTATTAAAATAATTGATTTTACATAAAAACAAATGTGAGCTCGGCTGCTTTTGATGGAGCTGAAAAGAGGCGCCGCTGCCGTCACGCTCCACGCAAAAGAGCGGGCTCAGCGGCGCCGCCGAGGAGACAAAGATGGCGTCTTTGGTCCGACGTTAGCTGCTCCCGCGGCCTTTCACATGCAAATGATGAGCCGACAAAGAAACGTTCACTGGAAGCAGAAACACTCCGATTTATGCTTTTATTTTGTAAAACTTCATCTTAAAGGTCTCAGAGGAAGATTTCAAAATAAAAGTCTTTTCTCCGAAACATTTATAACACAGTAACAAGCAGARCCCTGCTGCACCCTGAAGGGCAGACCGTACAGCTTCAGACTCCACAGACCTCAGTCAGCAGGTCAAAGGTCAAAACTCTGTAAACCAACAGGAACCACAAGACCTCTGGACCAGAACCAGACCAGAACCAGACCAGAACCAGACCAGAGGACAGAGGTTTACCCAGAATGCACTGCAGCAAACAGCTCCTCTCAGCAGAGGTGGTCCGATGAGAGGACCAGGAGGTCCACAGAGTCCATCAGTCTGCAGCTGACGTTTGGGTCAAACTGGGTCCATCAGAACCCTGACCACAAACCCAGCAGCTGGTCTACAACAGAACGGGTCCAAAACAAAAGAACCAAGGTGCTACCAGGGTCCAGAACCAGAACCAGAACCTGAACCTGACTGAAACCCTGAGGTGGACCTTCAGAGAGCCGAGCAGAACCTGGATGAAAGAGTGGATCAAAGAGCCAGAACCACTGAGGATTCTGCTGCTGAGGGAGGTTCTGTTGGGTCAGGACCTGGACCCAGATCAGGTTCAGGTTTTATCAAATAAATAAATAAAACTTGATTCTTCTGAGCGTCTCTTTTCTCCTCCAAAGGTTCTGGAGGTTCTGGAGGTTCTGAAGGTTCTGGAGGTTCTGGAGGTTCTGGAGGTTCTGAAGGTTCTGGAGGTTCTGCAGGTTCTGGAGGTTCTGAAGGTTCTGGAGGTTCTGAAGGTTCTGCAGGTTCTGGAGGTTCTGGAGGTTCTGGAGGTTCTGAAGGTTCTGCAGGTTCTGGAGGTTCTGGAGG
>NW_013952908.1:305560-310521 GCF_001266775.1 Austrofundulus limnaeus | reverse complement strand
CGGTCCGGACCATCAGGAGACACAAACAGACTTCAGAATCAGAACCTGAAGATCCAGCTTCTGTTCTGACTGGATGAGGAGGTTTGGTCCTGGATCAGGACTCTGTCACCTGATGGGGGGGTGGGGGGGGGTTGTCCTCACAACATGAGTAAAGCCCAAACACACACACACTGATCCGGACCTGCAGGTGTCCGGTTCTGTCTCAGCTCATCAAACACTCGCTGACACGTTGATCCGTTCTCACACGGCTCTGAGGTTCTGAAACTGAAGGYCAGAGGGGACGGGACCCCGAGGGGCCTCAGGGCCAGGGGCCCGGGTCCTGAGACAGGTGGGTCCWGGACCAGCTCACCTGCACAGAAATWAACCAGACAGGATGAAGTCAAACTGATTTAACTTTAGATCAGAAATAAACGTTTGTTTAAAATAAAACTAGTTTGTTTTTTAAAGCTGAAGGAGTGAACGTGACGAGAGGTTTTATAAAAACACAAAGTTCATTCATCCAGATTAAAGAACAACAAATATACAAATATTTTTAGGTCATTTTTCTCTTTCTGCTCTTATCGTCTCTAAATGATTCATTTTGTTTCTTATTTAATCAGTTTTAGACACTGTTGTAATTTAGTGTGTTGTTTTTTGTGTGTTTGTAGTTTGTGTGTGAGTCTGTGACACGTTCTGATGGTTTTCTGCACCTGTAAGTCCACTTCTGGGTACTTTATAATCTGCTCACCTTTTTCTATGATGTAACGAACTCTGTTAAATCTGAACAAATGAAATAAAAACAGTCGTCAGTAAAGTTTGAACTCTTTGTCTTTAGGATCAAAGTAGTAAAAGTTTCAGTAGTATCAGTAAAAGTACACACTGATCATTCAGTACWCACATTAAACTGTTCAAACTCTGTAAAAAACATTTTCCCTCAGATGAAACCAGAAGTACATTGACTTCATTACTGTAGCTACTTTAGTCTTTTTGAGGAACAACTTTTAATTTTACTTATAAAATAAGATTAGGGTCAAAATAAAAATAATTCTGACTTTAATCTCAAAGTTCTCAGAATTCTGACTTTTTTTCCTCAGAATTAGAAAAACAGTTCTAGAATTCTGAAATTAAAATCAGAATACTTTTACTTACCTTTAATTTTTTTAACAAAGTTTTTTTTAGTTATTATTTTAAATACTTTACACATGTCTGGATTTAACTCATTTGTTTATAAATAATGAGTTTTTAAYACGAGGTAACCTGTATTTGTTACTACAGAACTTTAAAAGGTTTTAAACTTAATAGTTGAAAAAACAACATGACTGTCAGCTGTTTGCTCTTATTGATCTTCATTTATTGGTTTATTAACATCTTCAAAGCTCCACTAGAGGGAGCAGTTTAATCACTAAATCCTTCAGTCAAGCCATTTTAACATAATCTGTTTCTTACTTTCTGTAATTACATTCTAGATATCTAAAAATGAGTTTTGATTAGGAATAACTACATTTTGACTATCCAGAATGTTACTTTAAGATATCTGTATTAACATTCTGTAA
The DNA here is from genome assembly GCF_001266775.1 of Austrofundulus limnaeus. Classification (NCBI taxonomy): domain Eukaryota; kingdom Metazoa; phylum Chordata; class Actinopteri; order Cyprinodontiformes; family Rivulidae; genus Austrofundulus; species Austrofundulus limnaeus. The sequence goes on along the minus strand of NW_013952908.1, from coordinate 308,989 downwards.
CATAATTGCAATTCAAGATATCTGAAACATAATTATAACAAGTCAAAATGACGTTTTTAGATATCAGAAACAAGAAACAGCTCACAAGCCTCCATGCTGCTCAAACTGTGGACGATGTTAACAGGTTTTAAACTCTCTGAAGTCACATCGCTTTATATCAGCAGCCTCAAACAGCAGGTGATCCCTGAAAACAAACATCAGAAACAAAGTGAATTAAATAATAAATTCTCTCGTCTTCATTGATTTATCAAAAACATTTGATCATATCTTCATAGAGAATCTTAAGGTTTGCCTGGAATTGTTTACAAACGGTTAAATAACTACATCAGGAACAGACATTTGTTCGGTTTAAGGGCTGCAKTTCTAACAGAGATACTGTGTGGAGTTCCCCAAGGGTCCATTCTTGGGCCTTATTTATTTTTGATTTATATAAATGATTTATCAAATGTTACAAGTTTTCTTTCCTCAGTAATGGTTGCTGATGATACAAACTTGCTTTTTATCCCATTCACATCTTGATTTGCTTCTGAATAACGCTCGTCTTGGTTTGAGTGCTCACGCATCATGGTTTAGATTAAATAAATTGTCCTTAAATCTTAAAAAAAAAAATCTAATTTCATCATTTTCAGTGGTAAAACATTCCCATGACACAGACCTACACCTCTCATATGATTAATGATAAACTCAAAAAGAAAAGAAAATCAAACTTCAACGCAGCTTTTTATTTAGTGAAGCTCAAGAACAAAAAGGTGAATATCTACATGATGAAAAGAAACTGCTGCACCTTTTTCAGAAAAAAAATAATTTTTTGTTAGAAGTAGAGAAAAAACTGAAGTGTGCAACATGGAGAGAAAAATACCATCTATGACACAAATTCCTGTTCAATCCTGTTCAAAGTGCTAATGCATGTTAACAGAGCTCACTGCGTTTGTTTTTTCATCAAATTCAACAAAAACATTATTCTGCTGAAAACATGTAAAATACTGTGAAACAATACAAAGGCAGTGTGTTACAGTGATTGTTGTTCAGTTCTGCTCTAAATTMAACTGGTGCACATCAATTACAAACAAAGAGCAAAACTAAACACGTAGAAAGCTAGCATGTTAGCATTTAGCACACAAGCCTGTTCTCTTGCTGTTAAAAAACATTTCATTACGAGCAATTAAACAGTCGTTTCACCGAATAAAGAATACTGAGTGAAATTTTATATCTGCTCCCGACTGAATCTACAAGCTAGCTAATGTTAGCTTATAGTTTAAAACTAATGGACTATTAGCTTTATGAACATTTTAGCTGCTGAGGTGTGAAGACTGAACTTGAAAACAAAAGTTTAATGCCCAAATTAAACAAAAAATAGCAAAATTTTTTAAGTATTAAGAAAATGAGCATTGGTATTTTAGCTAAGATGTTAGCATGCTAACACCACAATATTTTTTTAGAATGAAGCTCAAAGTCAAGAGAAACATGCTAACATGCTACGAGCTAATGTTACCATGYTAACATGCTAAAATGTACTGTTGATATTAACTGGGGCAATAAAGCTAACAGGAAGTAATTTTAGCTTTTAAGATATGACGACTGAAACTAGTTATGTCAAATCATAAAAAGCATTGGTCTCAACTAGACAATGACTTATTAGCTGACATGTTTGCACGCTAGTATGCTACATTTAATGTTTTTTTAGATGTTGAGATGTGAAGCATGAACTTGAACAAATCCAAACTAAAGCATTAGCATGATGTGTTAGCCAAGATGTTAGCATGCTAATATGCTACATTTAATGTAGTTTTTGATGTTGAGATGTAAAGCATGAACAAATCATAAGGAAAGCATTAGCATGATGTATTAGCCAAGACGTTAGCATGCTAAAACACCACATTAAATGTTTTGAAACTAAATTCAAGGGGTTAACTAAAAGGACAAACATGCTAACATGCTACTGGCTTTAAAGTTAGTAGTTTTTTAGCTGTTGAGATGTGAAGCATGAACTTGTTTACCAAAGCTATGATAAATCAAATCTAAAGCATTAGCATGATGAATTAGCCAGCATGTTAGCATGCTAATATGCTACATTAAATGTAGTTTTTGATGTTGAGATGTGAAGCATGAACAAATCCAAACTAAAGCATTAGCATGGTGTATTAGCCAAGATGTTAGCATGCTAATATGCTACATTTAATGCAGTTTTCGATGTTGAGATGTGAGGCATGAAAGTAAATCATTAGCATGATGTATTAGCCAACCTGTTAGCATGCTAAAGCAGGTGTTTGTGGAGTGTGAGGAGAACCAGACTTCAGTGAACATCATGAAACACGTTTGTGCATATTTTCTCTAAATATAACAATCTCCTCTAAAATCAAAAATAACCAAATACTTTAGGAAAAGGCACAAAAAAACCACGAAGCATCAGGTTTAATACGACAGGTAAACAGTTTTAAATCTTTTCAGGTACCTAAAGTTTCACCGTTCAGGTTTTACTCCGTTTATGATCAAACAGATCAAACGTGAATTCATTTCACCAGTAAATGTTTCCAGTGACCAACATGATCAGATCAAGTTTGGCATACAAAGGTCGTGTTCACATTATCAAATGACTTTAAGATTAAAAGTACATTTCCACTTAAAGTTGGACTTAAACAAGTCAGAATTAGTCACTGATTGATGAAAGAACCTGTTTTTCTCTGAATGAAGTCGTCAAACTGCAGTGAAGCTCATCAACATCAGCAGAGAATTAAATAAAAAAACTTTTTTTAACTTCATTTTGAGACAAAACGGTTGTGAGACGTGATTCTGAAAGAGTTCATCAGCTCCTCGTCTTCACGTCAAAAATCAAACAGAGCTTCTTCTCAGAAACCTTCAGTGATGATGAGGAGCTCAGTTCTAGTCTCTGACCCGGTCTGGGACACGTGGGTCATCTGGGAGCCATGTCCTGGATCATGGCCGGCAGGTGGATGGTGGGACACGAGTCTTTGTGTCTCAGTTTGAACATCAGCTGCTCTTTTTCCTGAGACAGCATCTGGTTCACTGTTACCTGTCTCTCCAGCGTCGCCTTGAGGTCCAGCTTCTCTTTAGAGAACTGCCTGCAGAACGGAGGACATGAATCATGATTTGTCCAGCAGGGGGCGCCATGTTCACACAGATTCACCTACAGCAAGGCTCCCTTAGAGGGACCCGAATAAACCCCATTTTAACCCCTAAATACCCTAAAAACCACGGGAATATTTGTTTTTGTTTGGTTTACTATGTTTACTTTTATAATTCATTGTTCCCCATGTGGAGGTTTTTAAATAAACAGATTAATTTATTGAACTTTTTGGAGGACCCCGAGACATGGTTCACGTGTACGGGATCAATTTTGTGCCAACAGGAAGTGAATCTGAATGTGCAGAATTTGAAACTGAATTTAAAGTTTTGTATCTGAATTAATTT
>NW_013952908.1:304000-305321 GCF_001266775.1 Austrofundulus limnaeus | reverse complement strand
ACTGAAAGTGAAAGTAGTCAAACTGAATTTTTAATAAACCAAAATACAGTTTCAAAGAAAATTAATTCAGATACAAAACTTTAAATTCAGTTTCAAATCATTAAATTTATTTTCAAACCAATGAATTCAATTTAAAACTATGAACATTCAGATATAACTCCTGCTGGCACAAAGTTGATCCCATACATGGAGCCCAGAAACACCTGAGTCCTGAATGAAACACCTACTGGATGAGAGTCTGGCAGTTGTTGATCCGGACCTTCAGGTCCTCGTTCTGCTGCAGGACGTGGACAATCTGGTCCTCCAGAGACAGATTCTTCTGCACCTGGACGTCAGGACGCAGCAGTCAAAACAAAACCAACAGAATTAAAAAAGAATTGAATAAAACCTGAACTCTGAGTGTCTGTAGCTGATCTGAAGCTGAAAGAAATGAAAGCGTCAGAGGTTCTGTGCAGGAGGACGTACCAGCTCGTCCATCTGCTGCAGCTTCCTGCTCTGCTCCTGCACGCGCTCCGTCTTCATCTCAATGACAAACAGCAGGGACTCCTGCTCCGACTCCCAGAACTCACCTGGGCTGCCGTGTTCCTGAACACAACGTCTCATTTAACTCAACATGCTCCATCCTCAGCAGGTAAGACACTACCTACACTTCAGAACTCATTATCCTGCCTGTTTACAAGGTCATTGTCTGATTTACTCATTTACAGCCAACATTGAATGCACCACCATCCAYCAGACTGGTTCATCAGGAGATTCTCCTCTTTAGTGGGACTTTACTGGTTTATCGTTGTGTCTGTGAGACTGTAAGTTAACCCTTTAATCACCTGGTTAGCTGTTAAATATGTGTCACATTCTCTGTTAAAATAATCTATCTTACAGTTTTAAATGTTTCATGTGTAGTGTTTAACAGAATACTGATTATTACTGTATTTATCACAGTGGAAGTATAATTAAGATTAGTGGCTAATTCTGACGTTTATTGCTTTCATYGTATATTAATGATGCATTTAAAGACCATCGGAACTCCAAAATTCTTGTATTTTGTATGGTGCGTTCAGGGACAATCGGAATTTTCAGTATCAGGTGAGAACCAAATGATCAATTTTTTTTAAATTCATATTTTAGTTTATAGAATGTCATTATCAATAACTCACCGTTTTTGTTTTTATTTCATGATAATTACTTTGCATATCTGTGTGTACTGTTACCCACATGGTATTCTCTGCAGTGTTTATTTCACAGTTTCTTAACCTGTGGGCCATGAGTGCCACCTTCAGGGCCTCAGAAGAACAACAGTTTTTAACTTTGGGCCACAGAGGGC
>NW_013952908.1:301825-303377 GCF_001266775.1 Austrofundulus limnaeus | reverse complement strand
GTTATGGGCAGGTTACAATATAAAATGTTTGTTATAATCATGTCTTGTGATTATTTGACAGGAGTTTTACTTTTAAACTATTATTTAATTATAATACAATACAAATTAAACCAAGATTTAGAATAATTATTATTTTGATCGGTACATTAGTAATGTGTGACTGGACCTCGTGTCTCTTTATGTTCAATAAATTGGGCCTTGAGGTCAAAAAGGTGAAGAACCTGGATTATTTGATTATTAATTGTTATTCGTTTGTTTTGTGAAACCACATAAAAGTAAAGCGACACCAATAAAGAGTGAGCCAYGCCTCATGTGTTCAGACCAGACAACCTGTGGAGATCTTAGATTATAAACACCTCTTTAAGCCGTCTAAATGTTACAAACTCCACGGTTAGGAGCCCACCTGAATATTTCTCTGTAAATTCTTCTTAAAGTGGGATTCTGCGACTCGCCTCTTCAGCTGGTTGAAAGCCTGCAGCTCATTGGTCAGCTCCTCCACTTGGTTCTGCAGAAACACAGACATGGATCAGGAAACAGAGTTTCATCTAAAATCTGAAACAGGRTCTGGTTTTACCTTCAGGATGTTCTCAGACGCCTGAAACTTCTCCGTCAGCTCAGCCTTCTCCTGCTGGTGTCTGCTCTGCAGCTCTGCAGGAAACACACACAGAGCGCTCTGAGCCACCATCAGACCGGACACTGAGGAACACCTGCTGGTTCTGGTCCTACCTTCCAGGAGTCGTTCCTGTTCTTCAGCAGCAGATTTACTCCTGTGCTCCTGAAGGACGTTCAGGTCAGCTGTGGTCTCTGCTTTCACCTGCAGCTCAGAAAATAAACTGATTAAAGTCAGGAGAAGTAAACCTGATGGACGCTGAGCTTGAAAAACCTTCTGACCTTATCCAGGACGCTCACGACGAGGCTGCACACTTCTTCGTCGGTGTGCTGACTCAGTAGCTCCGCCCTCTCTGAGTCCCCATTGGCTGAGAGCACTTCCTTTAAAATCTTCAGCTGCCACTCCAAACGCTCCAGCTGCTTCTCCAGACAGACGTCCAGCTCAGTGGACGTCCCTGCGGAGACAGAGCAGGTACGTCACACACCGCCCTCTGCAGGCCGCCGGGGGAGTTACATCACAAACACAGAAACCTTCAAAGATTCAAGAAAACAAGTGAAAAAAGTTTAAATTTACAGTTAACAGAAATCTGGACCTTTGATTTATTAAACATAAAACCTTTTTTATCTTCTGCCTTCTTCCTCAGCTCTGTAAATAATCTGTCATGAAGCTGGGAGACGATGTTTTCAGCTAAAAGTTTACTTTCTGTCGAACTGTTTTCTCCGGTGGTTTGTTGTTCCTAAATGTTTTTATCAGTTTCAGAACAAAACAAACTGCTGAACAATGAAAACAATGTGACAAACTGTAACAGTTCTCACAAAACACTCAGTCCTCAACTTCCAGACAGTAATTTTACCTAAACAAGTCGATGACATCATCAACATGTGGGCACATGACTCACACACACACACACACACACACACACACACACACACACACACACAC
>NW_013952908.1:300389-301815 GCF_001266775.1 Austrofundulus limnaeus | reverse complement strand
GTTGGTTGGTTGGTTCGGTTGGTTCGGTTGGTTGGTTGGTTGGTTGGTTGGTTGGTTGGTTGGTTGGTTCGGTTGGTTCGGTTGGTTGGTTGGTTGGTTGGTTGGTTGGTTGGTTGGTTGGTTCGGTTGGTTCGGTTGGTTGGTTGGTTCGGTTGGTTGGTTGGTTGGTTGGTTGGTTCGGTTGGTTCGGTTGGTTGGTTGGTTCGGTTGGTTGGTTGGTTGGTTGGTTGGTTCGGTTGGTTCGGTTGGTTGGTTGGTTGGTTGGTTGGTTGGTTGGTTGGTTGGTTCGGTTGGTTCGGTTGGTTGGTTGGTTGGTTGGTTGGTTGGTTGGTTGGTTGGTTGGGTTGGTTGGTTGGTTGGTTGGTTCGGTTGGTTGGTTGGTTGGTTGGTTGGTTCGGTTGGTTCGGTTGGTTGGTTGGTTCGGTTGGTTGGTTGGTTGGTTGGTTGGTTCGGTTGGTTCGGTTGGTTGGTTGGTTGGTTTGGTTGGCTGGTTGGTTGGTTTTGATTTTTGTATCAGACAGTGAACAAATTACAGTCAGGTATTTTACTGTAGTTCTGAGTCAAGTCATGCAGCTGAATGAGAGACTTGATGATTGTAAAATATAAATCACACCACAGCAGAAACTCTGACTCGTTTCTTCACATCATCTATTTAATAAACATTTTTCTAAATTCTACCAAACTCATCAGTTCCTCTGTGTTTACATTTATTAAAGATGTGTAAAGGTGGAAATGTCTCTCTGTCTCAGGTGCCGCTGAAGGCAGCAGCTTCTCACACACACACACACACACACACACACACACACACCATTCATTTCCAATGACGTCGTCAGTTTAAACGAACCAGATAAACTTAAAACAAACAATTATCACTAAAACCAAAAGTTTTATTTTGTTACAGTTTGTTCAGATTAAAGGTTCGATCAGATTATTTTAAATTAAACGTCTGTTTCTTTCATTTTCTCCTGTTTTTAATCCAAGAGTTTTTCTAATAATCTGGGGGCAGTTGAGAGCAGACAGGTCGGAGCGTGTCTGCTCTCTGTTGGACAGAAGGTTCTGAGGAGGAGGACGGGTTCTGAATGAACTCAACACGTTTATTAAAAAGAGAAACTGGAGCGTGAAGCTAATCCCTCAGGTTAACGAAGACGAGCCGCACTTCGTCTCCAGCAGCTGATTTATGAGCCGACAGCAGCCGTTTGTTGGGCTCGTAAACAGCAGGAAGTTAGGAAACAGTCAGAGCAGACTCCAGTGTTTCCCACATCCTCATCAAAATACTCAGATTACATCTGTGCAAGCATGGCTGCAGCTTCATGACCAGAACTCCTGAGAGCAGAGAAACACAGAGAGACACAGAGAGACACAGAGAGACACAGAGAGACACAGAGAGACACAGAGAGACACAGAGAGACACAGAGAGACACAGAGA
>NW_013952908.1:291539-293496 GCF_001266775.1 Austrofundulus limnaeus | reverse complement strand
CTTTAGCTACTTTTAGATACTTTAGCAACTTTTAGATAAACTTTAGAAACTTTTAGATAGACTTTAGAAACTTTTAGATAGACTTTAGCTACTTTTAGATACTTTAGCAACTTTTAGATAAACTTTAGCAACTTTTAGATAAACTTTAGCAACTTTTAGATAGACTTTAGCTACTTTTAGATACTTTAGCAACTTTTAGATACTTTAGCAACTTTAGGTAAACTTTAGCAACTTTTAGATACTTTAGCAACTTTTAGATACTTTAGCAACTTTTAGATAAACTTTAGCTACTTTTAGATAGACTTTAGCTACTTTTAGATAGACTTTAGCTACTTTTAGATACTTTAGCAACTTTTAGATACTTTAGCAACTTTTAGATATTTTAGCAACTTTTAGATACTTTAGCACCTTTTAGATAAACTTTAGCAACTTTTAGATACTTTAGCAACTTTTAGATAAACTTTAGCAACTTTTAGATACACTTTAGCTACTTTTAGATAGACTTTAGCTACTTTTAGCCAAACATTTTACTACTTCTATCAAGCATTTAGTTCCTTTTAGCTATGCTTTTGCTACTTAAAGCTAGCTTTATGCTCAGAAACTTTAAGCTAGTGTTCCAGTCGTCTCAGCTGCAGCAGCTCAGTTTTTATCTTCTTTAACAAAGACCTGTGTTACTTTGAGTTTTCAGTTGTTGTTGTTGTTGTTGTTGACAGAGTTGTTGTTGTTGACAGAGTTGTTGTTGTTGTTGACAGAGTTGTTGTTGTTGACAGAGCTATTGTTGTTGTTGTTGACAGAATGTTTCCTGTCGTTCAGCAGCTCAGTGCTGATGAAACTAACCGTCTCACAGGTTCTGAGGAAACGGGACGAAGAAGCAGGAAGTGAAGATGATGAGAACCGAGGGGGAGGAAACCACAGCCGAACATTTTACACATCAGAACGTTTCAATGAATCAGCTGAAAATAAAATAATCCAACGTTCACAGCAACTCTAAAGGGTTCCAGTTCTGGACTGGACCAGGACTGGACCAGGACTGGACCAGGACTGGACCAGGACCTGATAAACTCACCTCCTTCATGGCGGCAGACGGCTGCTCTCAGACTCTTCTCTCCTTTCTTCTCTTTGCTCTTTCTCTGTCGACAACAAACAGAAAAGTTCTGGCTCGGTTCTGTTCAGGTGTGAATCTGAGTCCAGCTGCACACAGCTGGCTGCTGTGGTGACCCAACAGAACCAGAACCAGAGCTTTGTTCAAATCAAACATAAGATTCAGCTGGAAGGCCTCTGTTAGCACAATATCTCATCAACCACAGAGAGATGGTTCTGATCCGTTTGTCAAAGCAAGACGCTGCTGCTGCAGAAGGTTCTGACCCGTCCTGGTTCTAAAGTAAACCCAGCTCTGCTGGAACACAAACACTCTGTCAGGCCCGGGTCCAAACCCAAACAGTCACACCCTGAGGCGCCGCAGAGACACCTAGAACCTGGACCCGGTTCAGACTCTGAGTCCAAACAGACGGGTCGACGTGGACTGGAGGAGGAGGACATGTGCTCCTGCAGGAGCTGGAACACGTCACCTTCAGAAACCACAGCCTGCAGTGAAACACGACACCCAGCAGGCTTCTGATTGGCTGACTCAAACCTTGGTGGGAGGGGCTTCATGAAATACCTGCAGAAACCAGGAAGACATGAAGCAGTCTTCATCCACTGATCACACTGAGGCTACATCTGCACCAAACRTGTGGTGAGCATCAGGAACATCTGGTTTACATGGTGGACGTCCATCAGGTCGTCTGTTAGCTTTTTAAAAGTTCCTCTGCTGAGTCTGAAGAACATCTGTGTTCACATCSAATCATCTGTCCTCACTGGACACCTGCGTCACACCTGCCACGATTAGTCGATTAATCAACGACTAATCGATTATTAAAATAGTCGATGACTAATTTAATAATCGATTAATCGTTTT
>NW_013952908.1:286365-289091 GCF_001266775.1 Austrofundulus limnaeus | reverse complement strand
GTTCCACAGGTTCCATTTGATGGTTCCACAGGTCCCGTTTGATGGTTCCACAGGTCCCGTTTGATGGTTCCACAGGTTCCGTTTGATGGTTCTAAAGGTCCCGTTTGGTGGTTCCACAGGTCCTGTTTGATGGTTCCACAGGTCCTGTTTGATGGTTCCACAGGTTCTGTTTGATGGTTCCACAGGTCCCGTTTGATGGTTCCACAGGTCCCGTTTGATGGTTCCACAGGTCCCGTTTGATGGTTCCACAGGTTCCGTTTGATGGTTCTACAGGTTCCGTTTGATGGTTCTACAGGTCCCGTTTGATGGTTCTACAGGTCCCGTTTGGTGGTTCCACAGGTTCCATTTGATGGTTCCACAGTTCCCGTTTGATGGTTCCACAGGTCCCGTTTGGTGGTTCCACAGGTCCCGTTTGATGGTTCTACAGGTCCTGTTTGATGGTTCCACAGGTTCTGTTTGATGGTTCCACAGGTTCTGTTTGATGGTTCCACAGGTTCTGTTTGATGGTTCCACAGGTCCTGTTTGGTGGTTCCACAGGTCCTGTTTGGTGGTTCCACAGGTTCTGTTTGGTGGTTCTACAGGTTCTATTTGATGGTTCCACAGGTTCTGTTTGGTGGTTCCACAGGTTCTGTTTGGTGGTTCTACAGGTTCCGTTTGACGGTTCTACAGGTTCTGTTTCATGGTTCCACAGGTTCTGTTTGGTGGTTCTACAGGTTCTGTGTGATGGTTCCACAGGTTCCGTTTGATGGTTCCACAGGTTCCGTTTGATGGTTCCACAGGTTCCGTTTGATGGTTCTACAGGTTCCGTTTGATGGTTCTACAGGTTCCGTTTGACGGTTCTACAGGTTCCGTTTGATGGTTCTACAGGTCCCGTTTGATGGTTCCACAGGTCCCGTTTGATGGTTCCACAGGTCCCGTTTGATGGTTCCACAGGTCCCGTTTGATGGTTCCACAGGTTCCGTTTGATGGTTCCACAGGTTCCGTTTGATGGTTCCACAGGTTCCGTTTGATGGTTCCACAGGTTCTGTTTGGTGGTTCTACAGGTTCCGTTTGACGGTTCTACAGGTTCTGTTTCATGGTTCTACAGGTCCTGTTTCATGGTTCCACAGGTTCCGTTTGATGGTTCCACAGGTTCCGTTTGATGGTTCTACAGGTTCCGTTTGATGGTTCTACAGGTTCCGTTTGACGGTTCTACAGGTTCCGTTTGATGGTTCTACAGGTCCCGTTTGATGGTTCCACAGGTTCTGTTTGATGGTTCCACAGGTTCTGTTTGATGGTTCCACAGGTTCTGTTTGATGGTTCCACAGGTTCTGTTTGGTGGTTCTACAGGTTCTGTTTGATGGTTCCACAGGTTCTGTTTGGTGGTTCTACAGGGTTTTATGTCTCGTCTCAGAGTTTAATGAGACAGAACCCAGACGTTGAACCATCAGAGGAAGCTCATCAGAATTTAACCATCAGAGCGAGTTAACGGCTCGCTGTGGGACCAGAACCAGAACCAGAACCAGAACCAGAACAGCTTTGTTCCTTTGAAGAGTTACAAGCTTCAGTTTTACAGCTTGAAGGAGTTTCACCAACAGGAAATGATCCAACACCACTAACCAGAACCGCTCAAAGTTTGGATCTTTACAGAACCCGATCCTGCAGCTGTAATTCTGCTGGTTCTGTTGGTTCTGTTGGTTCTGTTGGTTCTGAAACATGGCGTGTTCTCATGTTGAACTGAGTTTCAGCTCTTTGTGTTCACTTTAAATCAAAAGAGGAAAGTGAAAATCTGATTCTGTCAGAACCAAAGCCCAGTTCTGCCTGAGAACCATCAGAACTTCTCCTTTTCTYCACTTCCTGTCAGCAGAGGTCAAAGGTCAGACGGAGGAGCAGAAAATATTTTTATCTTTTCAGAAACCATCTTCCTCTCAGGTCCAGATTTTGGTTCTGCCCTGTTCAAACCACCGGAGTCAGAACCGTCTGGACCCGGACCTGTTAGTCTGAAGCCTCCTCAGAGGTCCGATGACAGAACCGGTGTTCTGTGGAAGGTTCAGGAGAACTTGGAGTCTGGGGTTAAAGTGTCAGCTGTCGTTTAAATCCACACAGTCTGAGCCCGTCGGACCGGCCCGGTTCTATTCTCAGCCTTTCTGTTACACAACAACCTGCTGCGGCACCGACTCTGATGGAGGAACAGGTTTCACCTCACCGAGCCGGATCAGCTGATTGTTCTGAAGCACAGACAGACGTTCAATGACCGACTGCACCTGAACGCACCACAGCTGTTAAACTCATCAACCAATCAGATCCTCCGGTTTCTGGACCAGAAGCTTTGTATGTATTCAACTGTTCTGCTGCCACCATCATCATCATCATCATCATCATCATCATCATCACCACATCTGTCATCATCGTCATCAAATCTGTCATCATCCTCATCAAATCTGTCATCATCATCATCAAATCTGTCATCATCAAATCTATCATCATCAAATCTATCATCATCATCATCATCATCATCATCAAATCTGTCATCATCATCATCATCATCAAATCTGTCATCATCCTCATCAAATCTGTCATCATCATCATCAAATCTGTCATCATCAAATCTATCATCATCAAATCTGTCATCATCATCATCATCATCATCAAATCTGTCATCATCATCATCATCATCATTATCAAATCTGTCATCATCATCATCATCAAATCTGTCATCATCATCATCATCAAATCTGTCATCATCA
>NW_013952908.1:281958-284046 GCF_001266775.1 Austrofundulus limnaeus | reverse complement strand
CAAATCTGTCATCATCATCATCATCAAATCTGTCATCATCATCATCATCAAATCCATCATCATCATCATCATCAAATCTGTCATCATCATCATCAAATCTGTCATCATCATCATCATCATCAAATCTGTCATCATCATCATCATCAAATCTGTCATCATCATCATCATCATCAAATCTGTCATCATCATCATCATCAAATCTGTCATCATCATCATCAATAAATCAGTTGTTTAACGTGTTTTTTATTTAATAAAAACGGACTTTAACTGAATAAAACTTGTTTCAGAGACACGTCAGAAGGGTTTAGGCGCCATTTTAAACATTAAATTGACAAAAATAAAAGATATTTTGTGTTTTTAAAGGTCGGACCGAGGGAAAACTCAGGTTCTGATTGAAACCAGATGTTCGGAGGAAACTTTCCCCGTGTTTAATCCCGGTACCGAACCTTCATGTGAACCCCTGGTTCTGACCAAGAAACAACCAGCTGGGTTCTGGAGGCAGAACTGGGTTCTGGACGCCGATATTCGGAGCTCGTCTCCCGGCAGGCAGCGGGACCACTCACCCAGCGGCGGCCGGCCGCCAGCGAGCCTCCTGCGGCCGAACAAAGTCACCTTCTGCCGGCGGAACAAAGAGGATTTCCCCCGGACTCAGAGGCTTTTGACCCGGTTCGACGGAGGAGCTTGTTACCTTGCTGTGGCCGCAGCCCATGCCTTCTTCTGGGAGCGGTGCTGTCCGTTTCTCCCCGGTTCTTCCTCCGGTTCTGTTTTCAACTTTCAAACTGAGGAAAAAAACTCCAAACGCAGCGCGAGCACAGCGGGCAGGGGGCGGGGCTTACATGTGACGCTTTCACGGACACTACGGAAATGTCCCAACCACAGCGGGGATTTTATTTTCATTATTTTTATTTATTATTTTTACTAGTTTAACCTGTTGTTCTCAGGTGAGAGGAAMTGTGTTGTTCAAAGGTCACCAGGAACCAGATCCAAGCGACACATCCTCTGAGTTCAGACCATAAATAAATTTAAAAAAATCGAAATTATCAATTTTTTTTAAAATTCCCTGTCATTTTTATAAACATTATTGTACAGAGACATTTCTGGGTGGAGTTTGCATTTTCTCTCTGTGCATCATTGGGTTTTCTCCAGATGCTCCAGTTTTCTCCCACAGACCACAAACATGACTGTCAGGCTGACTGATGACTGTAAACTGTCCCCAGGTGTGAGTGTCCCCAGGTGTGTGTGTCCCCAGGTGTGAGTGTCTCCAGGTGTGTGTGTCCCCAGGTGTGAGTGTCTCCAGGTGTGAGTGTCCCCAGGTGTGAGTGTCCCCAGGTGTGAGTGTCCCCAGGTGTGTGTGTGTCTCCAGGTGTGAGTGTCTCCAGGTGTGAGGGTCTCCAGGTGTGTGTGTCCCCAGGTGTGAGTGTCCCCAGGTGTGTGTGTCTCCAGGTGTGTGTGTCCCCAGGTGTGAGGGTCTCCAGGTGTGTGTGTCCCCAGGTGTGAGTGTCTCCAGGTGTGTGTGTCTCCAGGTGTGTGTGTCCCCAGGTGTGAGGGTCTCCAGGTGTGTGTGTCCCCAGGTGTGAGTGTCTCCAGGTGTGTGTGTCCCCAGGTGTGTGTCCCCAGGTGTGTGTGTCCCCAGGTGTGAGTGTCTCCAGGTGTGAGGGTCTCCAGGTGTGTGTGTCTCCAGGTGTGAGTGTCCCCAGGTATGCCCAGGTGTGTGTGTCCCCAGGTGTGAGTGTCCCCAGGTGTGAGGGTCTCCAGGTGTGTGTGTCCCCAGGTGTGTGTGTCCCCAGGTGTGTGTGTCCCCAGGTGTGAGTGTCTCCAGGTGTGAGGGTCTCCAGGTGTGTGTGTCTCCAGGTGTGAGTGTCCCCAGGTGTGAGTGTCTCCAGGTGTAAGTGTCTCCAGGTGTGTGTGTCTCCAGGTGTGAGTGTCTCCAGGTGTGAGTGTCTCCAGGTGTAAGTGTCTCCAGGTGTGAGTGTCCCCAGGTGTGAGGGTCTCCAGGTGTGAGGGTCTCCAGGTGTGAGGGTCTCCAGGTGTGAGGGTCTCCAGGTGTGAGGGTCTCCAGGTGTGTGTGTCTCCAGGTGTGTGTGTCTC
>NW_013952908.1:278980-280818 GCF_001266775.1 Austrofundulus limnaeus | reverse complement strand
GAATAGACGTATAAATCAAACAAATAATCATGTCCAGAGTGCCCCCACCTCTCCCACAGTCTGCTGGATCTGGGGACCAGTGACCCTGAAAGGACGAAGCAGGAAAGGATGAATAATAATCAACATGTTCWAAAACCCACAGCTCTTATTTTGAAGATGTATTTTCTTAGGGTCAGTGAAGGCATCATGACAATCTGTGACATGCGCAGTAGCTGTTCTGAAGTTTAAATCTCTCCGATCTGACGTCATTAACATGCGCTCATTATGATCATAAACTGGTTTTAGTTTTCTCATTTGTCCTGATTAAAAACAAAATTAATTTAAAAATGAACCTTTTTAGACTTGTATGACCTGAAAGGAAGAAATGTATTCATGGAGAGTGAAACATAAAGATTATTTTAGATTTTAGCAGCAAAACATCAGCGTATATTATTATAACATTATTCTAATTTATTCAGATCAGGTCTGAGTTTTATTTTAAAAATCTGAAATGAACGAATGAATTAACAATAAAAATAACTTCAGTGTTTCAGTGATGAAATAAYAAAATATTAAATCAGTTTTTATTTTTTGTATTTTCTTGTTTGTTTAAACTCTAAAGTTTAAAAGACAGAAACCTTTGGGATGTTGAGACCAGACTTGGACCTGGACTGCAGTTCTGGACCGGTTCTGATCTCCTGCAGGTTTCATGTCGTCCATCAGAACCTTTTCCTCCAGGAGTTCCTGAACAAACAGACGAGCAGCAAACATCAACTAAAACAACAACATCATCACATTCAGTCAGCTGAGACACAAACAAACAGTTTAAAGATAAACTGGAGGCCCGGTTCATTCCAGACCAGACTGAGACTAAAGATCCTCCAGAACCTGTCAGGTCCAGAGTCTGGGGTCTGAACCTGTCTCACCTGAGGTCTTTAACCAGGTCAGGAGGTCAGACCTCGGTGTGAACTGAAAGCTGAAGGTCCAGTTCTGGACTGTTAGACGGACCTGGAGATGGGTCAACCTGAACAGAACCTGACACATTTAATGTTTGAAACATCTGATTGGTTTTTTTTTATCTTTTGTTTGGTAGCTGCAGCTCTTACAGTAAAAATGGCGTATGGGCGGAGTCTGTGAGTGGGTGGAGTCTGGGTGGGCGGAGTCTGTGAGTGGGTGGAGTCTGGGTGGGCGGAGTCTGTCAGCCATTGTGAAACAGCTGCTGTTAGGTGGAAACTTCTTGTCAGGCTGAACAACAACTGCTGCTCATCATCTGCTAAAAATAACTCAGACCCACATTCCAGCAGTGGACCAGACCGGTCCAGAGTCTGTGGGGGGGTGGTTCTGTACAGACCAGGCCCGGTGAGGGGGGGCCACAGGTCCAAACATAGACTCAGAGCCACCTCCTCTATAAATAACCTGCAGCTCTGTGTGGAGCAGAGTCCAGGTCAGGACAAGAGCCGCAAGACTGAGGAGGTTCTGATCCAGAGGATCTGATCCAGAGGTTCTGATCCAGAGGTTCTGATCCAAAGGTTCTGATCCAGAGGATCTGATCCAGAGGTTCTGATCCAAAGGTTCTGATCCAGAGGTTCTGATCCAGAGGTTCTGATCCAGAGGTTCTGATCCAGAGGTTCTGATCCAGAGGATCTGATCCAGAGGTTCTGATCCAAAGGTTCTGATCCAGAGGTTCTGATCCAGAGGTTCTGATCCAGAGGTTCTGATCCAAAGGTTCTGATCCAGAGGTTCTGATCCAGAGGTTCTGATCCAGAGGTTCTGATCCAAAGGTTCTGATCCAGAGGTTCTGATCCAGAGGTTCTGATCCAGAGGTTCTGATCCAAAGGTTCTGATCCAGAGGTTCTGAT
>NW_013952908.1:272885-277842 GCF_001266775.1 Austrofundulus limnaeus | reverse complement strand
CACACACACACACACACACACACATACATACATATATACAGCTTGTTTGTTTTCTCTACTGTTTCCTGGTTGTTGGTAAACAAATAAAGGAAATGCTGCCTCCTGCTGCTGAAACCTGATTTTCACTCCACAGTTTGGAGCTCAGAGAGAAAAAACTCAAAATAAACCTGATCTGTTAAAATATAAGTCTGTAAAATAAATTATTCATAAGGTAGATTTCCTAATTTTTCCTTCAAATAATTAAAGATAAATAAATAAAAACAAGTTTTCATGTTTGTCTCTGTGTCACTTGAGTTTATTTAAAGAAATAAAACTAAATGTTCAAAAGACAAATTTTTACTTTATTAATATTTAATGGTCAGACTTCAGTGTGTCTGCAGAGCACCATCATCTTCATCACTGCTCCTCCTCCTCGTCAGGATCAGAAGAAGCCGAGTTCCTGCAGCAGGTCCAGGTTCAGGTAAACTCGACAGAACGTGAGGAGAACACCAACAGAGGAGAACCCGATCAGAACCCACAGAACCTTAGCGCTGAAGTAGAGCGGCACCAAACTGCAAGAGACGACAAAACAAACAAAAGAGCTGAAAGAGCTGCACCGAGACCAGAACCGACCCAAACCATCAGCTGCTGGGAGCTGTTTGCTGCAGTGCATTCTGGGTAAACATCTCTTCAGTTTCATCAACTCATCTTCTTTAATTTACATTTAAACTTTTATTTCTTTGACCTTTTGTTGAGGTTCTTACCGTCCGTGTGCAGACTCAGAGTATCCCCTGAAGTAACACAGGCGTCCGTATAAATACAGCAGGCCGCAGCAGCTGGACACAGCTGCAGCACACACACACACACACGCACACGCACACGCACACACACACACACGGCTGCAGTGAAACTTGTGAGACTAGTGCCAACGACTCGTTGGACCTGAGGACTCACCTTGGCTGAAGAAGACTCCGGCTGTCCACAGCACGATGATGAAGATGGGGAAATACTCTGAACAGTTGACTCTGGACAGAACCGGTTCAGGACATGACGCAGTAAATACATGTTTTAAATCACAACAAGGACCAGTTAGAACAGCATCAGGCTAACAGTGGTGTGGCAGTGGCTGAGAGTCATCCCTAACACACACTCTGTAACACTTTGCTACAAGCAGGATAAAGTCAGACAGGTAACCAAGCTCCAGACTGTCACAATCAACAGACTCATTTTCCTACAAACGACATGAAACCAGAGACTGACTGAGCTCTGAAGATCCGCTCAAACTCCGGCGGTCCGTTGGTGCTGGGCGGGGAAACCGAGTACTTCCTCCTGGCATAGATGACCTGCAGGGAGAAATAAACTGCAGACAGAAACAGGTTCTAGTTTTTATTTAAACCTGATCAAACGTTAAAACTGAGCAAATCTGTTGCTTTAAGACTAAAGTTCACAGTGAGGCGGAAAAAAAAATGCAAATTAGATTCATAAACAAAGAAAATGTTTCAGAGCTAAAGAGACAACAGGTCCAACAGAACCAGAACCACCACCTCCCAGCATGCACCGCTCCTACCTTGTTCCAGGACGCCCAGCACCGTGACGGCGCCGAGCCCGACCACTGCCTCCTCCATCTCTGCAGAACCACAGGTGGCACCGACTGGCAACAAGAAGGAAGCTGGGGCYGAGCTTACCTGCAGGGGGCGGAGCCTAAACACACACCTGCTGTCAGCCAAACGAAGCTCTGAGTCGAAATGTTTCCTGTTTCGCTCGTTAAAAACTGGTCGGTCCGACAGAACCGGTCCTGCAGAGGTTCTGATGATAGCACAGGTCCAGGTGGAGTCTTCAGGTGTTCAGTATCGGGTCAGGTGCAGAACCAAGTCCAGAACCCTGATCCAAACAGAGCAGGTGAAATGTTCAGACAACAGTTTTAAATTTAAAGTCAAACGTTTTGATCAAACTGCTGCATGTTTAAAGTTTAAATATTTAAAGAATAAAAGCACGAAAAGAAAAACTTACCTGTTCCTCAGCTTCTTTCTCCAGTTTGACTTTTTATTTCACTTTTTATTTTTAAAAAGTTTGAGATGAATAAAACAAGAGAAGCAGCTTGTTTCTAATAGAACTATATTTACATAATACTCTTGTTTTACAGAGAACCATATCAAAAGTATAAAATACTTACAAAAATCCGCTGCAATATATAAAAATAACTTCTATCTTCTGCAGGTCATTAGGAAAGGTTTACATAAAAA
Source organism: Austrofundulus limnaeus (assembly GCF_001266775.1). Lineage (NCBI taxonomy): Eukaryota > Metazoa > Chordata > Actinopteri > Cyprinodontiformes > Rivulidae > Austrofundulus > Austrofundulus limnaeus. Next base: position 275,620 of record NW_013952908.1, on the reverse strand, counting down.
AAATATATTTATACATGTACAAAACATGAACCCCAGAGAAACCGTCAGAAACTCCACAAAACAACAAATAAACTCATCAAGTCAGAACCGGACTGATCCGAGTTGAACATTTATCATCTTCAGAACCGGAGGGAAACTCTGAAAACGAGACTTTATTTCACAGGAAACAGTTTTTATCCTCTCAGGTAAAAACATCTAAAAGTAGTTTTAAAATATTAGTTCAGTTCCTGAGACGATCATCAGTTCAGTTTCTAAATCCTATTTAAATTTGAACCAAATATTACATTTTAAGTATTATATAAAAAGCTTTTATTTTGAAGGAATCGTCTTTTATTCTTATAACTAAACTAGAACATTTTAAATGGTTAAATATTTAACATTTTTAGACTCAAAGTTAATAAAGAGCTAAAATAAAGTGTCTGAGGGTGGAGTAGAGTCCGAGCAGCTTCAGCTCCACACAAATGAAACTACACACTAAAAATAACCTGGTTTGAATAAACACAACCAGTTATTGTTCCACATGTTTGTCTGGTTTCCATAAACTTCCCTCCAGTATGAAAATCGAGCGGAGATGTTTTGCTCGATAAGGAGATGAAAYGTTCGCAGTTTTTGGACCCGGCTCGGCCTCCGGCCTCCGGGTGGCGCTGTGGGGCGGGTACAGTGGTTCAGTAGTAGTCTTAGYGCGACTCGTTCTTTAACGGATCCTTTTCACACCTCAGCTCTGAGCACAGAGTCACACTCCTGGTGAAACAGAACCGGATCAGAACCAGATCCTTCCAACTGGTGACGCAGAAACAAGTTTGAAATGTGAAGAATTTAAAGGGTCTGTGACATCAWAYTTTAGTAATAAGTATGAACACATTTTTAGAAAGAGGACATTGATAAAATATTACAAAATAAATTTCATGTCGCTGAGATGAACAGTTGTTGAGATATTTGCCTGTGAAGTAACAGGAAGTGATGTCACAGGGGAGTGTTTGACTGTGAACAGAGCTTTGCTAACAGCTAACAGACTGTAGAGAAGAATCTGATGTTTAAGATTATTTTAATCACTATCAGAGATGAAGTCAGAGTTCAAATAATATTGTTTAATAAACAAAGACCAGAGTTTTATTTGTTAAGAGTTCCCCTTTGATGTCACTTCCTGTTTCACTTTGGCTGAGCCAAGTTCAACAGAAAATATAACAGTTATGAGACAAAATGGGTTAAATCGTGTGTATTATTCCAACTTTCTTAAATATAAAAGATGTTTTATTTGATGTTTTGTATTTGAAGAATATTAAAGTCACAGAAACTTTAAATTAGTTCAACTTAACAGAAAATAATAAACATTTATTTTCAGAATAATGAAACGAGTTTTAAAAGTTTAAAACGTAAAAAGTTATTTAAAATATGAGCCACGAGGACAAAACTTAAAATGTTTGATTTTTCTTTGTAGATTTAGAAACAGAAAATAAAATTAAATAAAATTAAATAAAGTGAATTTAGATAAATTCAAAGTGAACTTTGACCTTTTTTTTTTAATTGCTAAAGGATTTTTCTGCCTCTCAGATCCGTTTCACCAGGAGTGTTTGTGGGTCAGGTGACTCGTGATTTCACCGGAGCTCCGGTGAAACGCTCCGGTTGTTGTCGGCAGGGTGGTAAATCTACGGGTGGCTGGCGAGCAGCTCGTCCAGGTCGGCCATCCACTCCTGCGTGCTCTGGCCCTTCAGCAGAGAGTCCACCAGCTCGCTCTCGGCGGCGAAGCTGCCCGACGCCACGTTGTAGCCGAAGGAAAGCTGCTGCTGACTGGCCGCCCTGCTCACCTGGTAACCTTGGTTACACTGCAGCCCCTGGTGGCCGTTGGCCTGCGGCGGGCCGAACGCCGACAGGTCCGGCAGGTTCTGATTGGCCTGCTGCTGGCCCATGCTCTGAGGGGTGGGCGGAGCCCTCTGCTGGGCRGCGGCCATGTTCGTCTGCATCATCTGCTGCCCGGCGCTCAGAGCTGCTATCGGACGTGMGCCGGCGTTGAAGGGGGCGGAGCCAGACTGCATCTTGGGGATGCGTGGCTGCTGCAGGTGGAAGGGGTTGGAGGGGTTGTTYAGGGCGCTCCCTGCAGGCGTCTGATTGGCCAGCTGCTGCTGCCAGGCGGCGCTCTGACTCGTCTGCATGGACCGGTTCATGCTGGACGCCATGTTTGCCTGGATGGCGTTGGGCAGGCGGGCGGCGGCGGSGAGCTGCTGCTGCTTCAGCAGGGCGGCGCTGGCCTGGGGCTTCAGGTGCTGCGGGGGCAGGACGCTCTGCCTGTAGGGGGCGCTCATCGCTCCCAGAGCCTGGCGCTGCGGGTGGGCGGGGTGAAGGTTCATGTTGTTGTAGAGGCTGTCCACGCCGCCGCCGCCGTCCCCTCCCCCTGCCCCGCCCCCGCTGCATGACGGCAGACTGATGTCAGCTTGGCTCACGGCGGGGGGCGGCACCACGCCGCCTCCGGCCACACCCCCCTGACCCATGTTCATACCCATCATGCCCTGGTTCTGAGGGAACATACGGGACGAGGGGGCGGGGCCTCCCATGGAGCCGACGCTGTTCATTGGCTGAGAGGAAGCTAAGAAAAAAAAAAACAAGACGGAAAATTTATTTATATTTTTAAGATATTCAAGATTTTTACTTTTGGTCAATAAAAACCAGAACCAGAACCATCAGGTCCAAATGTTTGGTTCTGGTCTGAAAGGAGAGATGTTAACAGTCACCCATAAAAC
>NW_013952908.1:270659-272773 GCF_001266775.1 Austrofundulus limnaeus | reverse complement strand
AAGGTAACACCTGGAGGAAGTCATCTGACACCCTAGTTTTCAAAATAATAGCACCCAGTAGCATCTGAAAACATTTAATAATCACTTCCTGTCGAGCGCCAGGAGCTGATCAGCTGGGAACGGTTCCTTTGATTTAACAGTCAAACACACACACACACACACACACACACACACACACACACACACACACACACCTGTGAGGACCAGAAACAAACAGTATGTATTAAAGTTTTAAACATTAAATCTCATCTTTTTATTTATGATCATAAAAACAAGTTTATCAAAGAAAAGAATAAAAACCTGATGTTTTTCTGGAAGCTGCTGAACTTTTAGACTGAAAACAACCTGAAACCTTGATAAACACCTGGTTTATTTTGTCCACTTGTTTCTATAAATAAATAAAAAGCGTCGTGATTTAAAGCCTGTACTGGTGTTTAAATCATTTATCAGCAACAACAAAGACTGTAACTAATGACTGCTTTGATGGTCGACTAATCTCAGATTATTTGTCCAATTAGTCAACGATTATTTTTTGTCACAACATCAATCGTGGGCACACTTCCTGTTGCAGCTCCTGTACATCTCACCTGCTCATCATACCTGTGAAGGTCACCTGTTATCCAGTGTCTCTACTTTAACATAAGTTCACAGCTAATTTCAATAATCCATGAAACATGAATTTAAACCTGAAACTTAACGGCTTACTCAGATGTTTTTAACATTAATGTAAACACAAAATAAATTAAATTATATGAAACTTGTTAAACTGCATGTAGTCTGTTACACAAACAGCTGAAGGCCCTGTCACACTATAACATTCTTAGACAACTTACGCCAAATTATGAAATTTGTTTGGTCTAAATTAATAATAAAAGTTATAATTTGATTAATTTGTCAGAGTTACAGTGAGTACTGTACAGACCTGAAAGAGTCTTCAGTTGATTTTTTATATAATCTTCAGCATAGAAGTCTTTAAAATTTGCAAAAGTTGTGTAAAAGTTATAGTGACAGGGCCTTAAGATACAAATAACTCAAAATATCTGCCTCTTCCCCAGCCTGAGGGGCAGTTAACCTGCCCCCAGCCTGAGGGGCAGTTAACCTGCCCCCCAGTGTTAACCTGCCCTGCTGCAAGTCTTAAATAAACTAAGGAATAACTTTAAAAATAATGCATCCTGATTGAAATCTTGCTGAATGTTAGTTAAAAAGTTAAGATTTCAACATCATGAAAAAATGGGATGAGACAGAATATTAATATAATTCAGTGATTTAATATAAAACATGTAAGTTATGAGCTACGTTAGCATATCTGATAGGTCTGCTTCCAACAAACTGTTTTCTGATGATAAACTAACAAAACTTAAACAGCTATTTTCAGTGATCAGTCACTGAAAATAAGATTTATGATGCTTCAACCTGACGAACAAACTAACTTTATGAAACTTACCATCTGCAGAGGACGGCTGTATGTTAGCGTCTCATTGGACGGCTGTTTGTTAGCGTCTCATTGGACGGCTGTTTGTTAGCGTCTCATTGGACGGCTGTTTGTTAGCGTCTCATTGGACGGCTGTTTGTTAGCGTCTCATAGGACGGCTGTTTGTTAGCGTCTCATAGGACGGCTGTATGTTAGCGTCTCATAGGACGGCTGTGCGTTGGCGTCTCATAGGACGGCTGTGCGTTGGCGTCTCATTGGACGGCTGTGCGTTGGCGTCTCATTGGACGGCTGTGCGTTGGCGTCTCATTGGATGGCTGTGCGTTGGCGTCTCATAGGACGGCTGTGCGTTGGCGTCTCATAGGACGGCTGTGCGTTGGCGTCTCATAGGACGGCTGTGCGTTGGCGTCTCATAGGACGGCTGTGCGTTGGCGTCTCATTGGACGGCTGTATGTTAGCGTCTCAGAGGACGGCTGTAAGTTAGCGTCTCAGAGGACGGCTGTTTGTTAGCGTCTTATAGGACGGCTGTATGTTAGCGTCTTATAGGACGGCTGTATGTTAGCGTCTCAGAGGACGGCTGTACGTTAGCGTCTCATAGGACGGCTGTTTGTTAGCGTCTCATAGGACGGCTGTTTGTTAGCGTCTCATAGGACGGCTGTTTGTTAGCGTCTCATAGGACGGCTGT
>NW_013952908.1:267765-269650 GCF_001266775.1 Austrofundulus limnaeus | reverse complement strand
CTCATAGGACGGCTGTATGTTAGCGTCTCATAGGACGGCTGTTTGTTAGCGTCTCATAGGACGGCTGTATGTTGGCGTCTCAAAGGACGGCTGTATGTTGGCGTCTCATAGGACGGCTGTGTGTTAGCGTCTCATAGGATGGCTGTATGTTAGCGTCTCATAGGACGGCTGTGTGTTAGCGTCTCATAGGATGGCTGTTTGTTAGCGTCTCATAGGACGGCTGTTTGTTAGCGTCTCATAGGACGGCTGTATGTTGGCGTCTCAAAGGACGGCTGTATGTTGGCGTCTCATAGGACGGCTGTATAATGGCTGTTTGTTAGCGTGTCATAGGACGGCTGTAAGCGTGTCATAGGACGGCTGTTTGTTAGCGTCTCATAGGACGGCTGTTTGTTAGCGTCTCATAGGACGGCTGTTTGTTAGCGTCTCATAGGACGGCTGTATGTTAGCGTCTCATAGGACGGCTGTATGTTAGCGTCTCATGATGTCATCCTGTTTTTGCTGCCATAGAATAACTGAGTCTGCATTTTACTTCCTGTGGTTGATTTTTGATCAAATGTAGGCAGCTTTGAAAATGTTTTGTTTTTTTCCCGTTTGACACGATCGTCTCTGTTCCACCATTATTATCACTCTGATTGGCTCGCAGCTTCTTCTTTTGTAAACAAATCAACCGTAGATAACAGAAGTGATTCTGCTCCAACAGTTCATTAATTTACTGCAGTTACAAGAACATTTACGTGTAAATAATATGATGCTTCGATGTATTTTCATAACCGATGACGTMGTTTCTGTTGACTAATCGTTGCACCAACAGGTGAGCTCATAAACAAGCGGTTCTGGTTCGGTCCACAGGTGAAAACGTGAGACATACCTGTTGTCAGTCAGGTGTGCACTCTGCCTGGACTCACCTGTAAACTGACTGACTGGCTGCTGGGGGAAAGGGTTCTGATTGGCYGGAGGTCCCGACTGGTCCTGGTACTGAGGGGGAGGTCGGGTCAGGTGTCTTTGCATCTGCTGCTCCTGACGCTGCTTCTCCTGCAGCAACACAACAACACACAGCTTTACAAACACACACAAAAACAARCACACAWACAAACAAATAAACACACAGCAGCTGGACGTCAGGTTTTGTGGGAACACTGGTCAGGTGTGTTCAGTCCAGTTCTGCTGCTGGATGTTATAAAGACAACAGCTCCACCTAGTGTCTGAGGTGAGAACCGTCAGGTGAGGCACCTGCAGGAACCTCAGGTGAGTTGTACCTGTTCAGCCATGAACTGCTGTCTCTGCAGGTACTGCTGCTGCTTCAGCACCGCCGCCATGGCAGCCTGGCTGTTTTGGTACACGACGTTTCTGTTTCCTGCCATGGCGTTGACCCCCTGCGGCGCCGCCATCGGGTTGTTCCCGACGTTAGCTGGACCTGAGCCGTGTGGAGGGGCCGGGTACGAGTTCTGGTCCTGTTGGAGGGACAGGGTCCAGATCAGAGAGTCAAGTCCAACATGAACCAAACATTTTTACAGCAAACTAACTACCTGACCCGGTCTGGTCACCAAGGTTAGACCTGTTCAGAATTTTATTATAGTTTAGTTTTTCTTCTGTGACTTTTCTTTTAATTCAGTCAGTTTTAATAGTTTTACAGTGGATTTGATAGTTTTTATTAGTTATTATTGTATTTTTAATGCTTAGTTTTAGTTTAGTTTTTATTTGTTCTACTATTAGTTTATTATAGTTTGAATAAACATATTTATCAATGTAACCTCCAGCTTGTGATGTTCCTGTGAGTTAAAGTTTAACTAGTTAATCTCTAGTTAAATCAGTCCATTATAGCGACACCTTCCTAAAATAATTGTGTAAGTTAATTTTTCCAACTAAAACCTTCAGAGATTATTTC
>NW_013952908.1:263706-265859 GCF_001266775.1 Austrofundulus limnaeus | reverse complement strand
TGTGTGTACCTGTGTGTGTACCTGTGTGTACCTGTGTGTGTACCTGTGTGTACCTGTGTGTGTACCTGTGTGTACCTGTGTGTTTACCTGTGTGAACCTGTGTGTGAACCTGTGTGTGTACCTGTGTGTGTACCTGTGTGTGAACCTGTGTGAACCTGTGTGTGAACCTGTGTGTGAACCTGTGTGTGTACCTGTGTGTGTACCTGTGTGTGAACCTGTGTGAACCTGTGTGTGTACCTGTGTGTACCTGTGTGTGTACCTGTGTGTGTACCTGTGTGTGTACCTGTGTGTGAACCTGTGTGTGAACCTGTGTGTGTACCTGTGTGTACCTGTGTGTGTACCTGTGTGTGTACCTGTGTGTGTACCTGTGTGTGAACCTGTGTGTGAACCTGTGTGTGAACCTGTGTGTGTGTGTACCTGTGTGTGTACCTGTGTGTGTACCTGTGTGTGAACCTGTGTGTGAACCTGTGTGTGTACCTGTACCTGTGTGTGTACCTGTGTGTGTACCTGTGTGTGGGGGATGTGCTGGTGGAACGACATGCTGCTCTGTTTGATCTGCTGCTGTCGGACCAGGTTCAGCAGGGTCTTGTCCTGGCTGCTGGTGTTGGGGGTCCTCGGCGGTCCTGGTCCGGCCTCGTAGTGGGACAGAGGCCTGGTGTTGCTGTAGTTGAGGCGTACTGTGGGGGTCGGGGGTCCCTGTGCTGGAGGGTGGCTCAGAGGGGGTCCTGTGGTCAGGGGGCTCAGCATGTTGGGGTGCCCGGCGGTGCCCTGCATGTAGCTGCCCGCTCCTGACTTTGGCGAGCTCTTGCTGGGCTGCGGGGGCATCATCAGGGGCTTCTGGGCATTGGGGTTGAAGTCCGACGGGTACAGCGAGGGGTTGGTGACCCCCAGTGAGGTCTGAGACGTGTTGGCCATGGGGGGCCAGGCGTGAGGACCCTGGCTGAGGAACTTGGCCTCTCTCTGAGGCTGCAGCTTCTGACCCCTCTGCTGAGCGGCCAGGTGCTGCAGCTGCTGGGCCCGCGACACGTCTTTGGGTCCCGGCGGCAGCAGGTGGTTGGGAGGGGGCTGCAGCGGTCTGGAGGGAGGGGCCGGTTGAGGTGGGGGGAGGGCAGGGGAGGAGGCAGAGGAGGAGGCCACGGGGGAGCTGTTGGGGTGGGGAGKGGGTACGGAGCTGGACTTCATGTGGGGCGAGGTGGTCCGACAGTCCTGCTCAAAAACGGCAGAGGGTGAAGGAAACTCCGTCTTGACACTAGCCAAGTCAGGGAGCAGCCCCTGGGAGGACGGACCCCCGTCTCCTGCTGCTCCCCCCGCTCCTCCTGGAGTCAAAGCCAGCTCTGAAGGGTCCTTGCGGTCCTCCAAGCTCTCCTCCAGAATCTTCTGGATGTCCTCGATGGGCACGGAGCGGTTCAGGTCCTCGATCAGCTCGTTCCACTCCTGCTCGTTCAGGTCGGGGAACAGGCTGTTGCTGCCCCCCACCATGATGGGGGGCATGATGGGCAAGATGTCCTCCGGCTCCTGCTTCATCTTATTACAGTCGAAGTCCGGCTCTCCTCCGCCRTCCCCCAGATCCCCCGTCGACACACGGGTGGGGTTTGATAAATCGTTGAGGCTCGGCTTGGAGTCCAGGGGGGGCCGGGTGTCCAGAGACAGTATTTTGTGGGGGGGTCCGTCACTGAAACCGTTGACTGGAGAACTGGTGTTGTCCGGCTTCCTCTTCAACGTCTCCTGTAACTGTAGGAACATAAAACAGTTATTCTGTTAAACTAACATTTAGACAATTAATGAAAACAGTAAATAAATCAGTGTAACAACTAAACCAGTCCAAGTTAAAGAAAAATAACGTGAGCACAGATTAAACTCCAGGGGTCAGATTTATAAACCTTGTGTACGCACGTTTCTGCTCCTTTACAGATCACAGCTTCACCTCAGAGTTTGGACCAAGGTCCTCCTCAGGTTCTACCCTCTACACGCCCACACTCAACCATCAACAGTCAAAGTAAAGTACCTCATGAATGTTCAGATGTATTTAAATCAGTCAGCTGATCAGTGATTGGCTCAGACCAAGGAGGTTCTATAGAACAGCTGGAGCTCAGAAACCAGGTGACCCTGTGATCGGCTGGAGAAGCTAATGGCTAACGCTAAACGGTTAAGAC
>NW_013952908.1:256704-260978 GCF_001266775.1 Austrofundulus limnaeus | reverse complement strand
CTGCAGACCTGGAACTAAAGTCCAGGTTTTAGACCCTGTAGGAGCCCTGCAGACCTGGAACTAAAGTCCTGGTTTTAGACACTGTAGGAGCCCTGCAGACCTGGAACTAAAGTCCAGGTTTTAGACCCTGTAGGAGCCCTGCAGTCCTGGAACTAAAGTCCAGGTTTTAGATCCTGTAGGAGCCCTGCAGACCTGAGATCAGCCCATGACAAGGACCAGCTCCGGCCTTCAGCGGTCTGTGGATGAGACCAGACTGGACCTTGAAGGGGTCTCCACCAACGTGACCGTCTGAACCACAGCAGGAGCTCAAACATGGGAACAGATATTTCAGTAAACGACTGGAAAATAAAGTTATTTTTACTAAAAATCTGCAGTTTCTCCTCAGAGCAGCTGTGAGAGACACCAGCACCCAGARAGTTTCAGTCGTGTTTTCACCATCAGAGCTCAGCTTCACCCTCATGTGTTCATCTTAAACTCCTGTTTAAAGTTTCTCAGCTTTAAAATGTGACACTAGATACATACTTGTACACCAATAAATACCATAAATATTCGTGTCCCTTCATTAACTCTCAGCAGTGTGACCTTCTCTGACCCGGTGGGGTGGTCGTGGTTCATGTACTCACCGCCATCAGGGTCCTGTTCCGACTCTGCTCCGCCTTCGTGCCTCCTCCCTCCCCGGGCTCCGCCGCTGCTCCGCCGCCGCCGCCGGGCGCTCTCTGTCCGGCCTGGTCGCCGCTAGGCTGGGGCTGCCGGTGCTTGCTGGCCCGCTTGGCTTTGGTCTGCTGCAGGCGCTGGTGCAGGATGAGGGTCTGCTGCCTCTCCAGCTCCATCCGCTCCTGCGTGGCGCCGTCGTAACGGGTTTCGCACCTGTTGTGATGCTGCCGGAAGAGCTCGACCCTCCGGCGGAGCCGCTCCATCACCGCGCTGTGTCGCGGTGTAACAAAATCCGCCATCATCAGTAAAGACTCGTAGTAAACTTCCAGCTCAGGTTTCGTCCATAAAAAGCTGAATGTGGCTCTTTATACACCCCCCCTGGCCCTGCACTTCACTGCTGGCTCCATGGAGGTCTCTAACGGCCTTCAGTCTCTCACTGCCGGGAGGAAAAGTAAGGGTTTTGGGTAAAACTCCATCCAGCTCCTCAGCTTGTCTACATCAGCTCATTTAACTGGCTGTGTAGGAGCCACACTTTAAACTTTAACTCACTCTTTAGCAGTCAGTTATTTAAATAAAAACAGTTTTAAAACAACAAACTCAGGCTGACTTTAATCAGCTGCTGTCTCTTTGAATCAGTGCGTTTAATTAACAACAAAAAGGGTTTATTTTTAGCTTAAATCTGTTGAATTCTTCAACTCGCGGTCAGCTTGTTAGCACATTCCTCCACTCAGAAATCAAAGTCTGTCTCCGGGAAAAAAAGGCACCAGAACCGGACTGCTGGAGACCCAGAACCCGGCAGCTCCGGGCCGTGTCTCGCTCCGTCTGTTAGCTTTAATCTGACTGTTGTTTGGAGAAATGAAACGGCTCTCTGACTCAAACAAAACTTTTCATTTAGCTCTCTGTGTCGGGAGTTAGCTCGGTTAGCCAAGGAGCTAACACAACTTTAAACTGAACAACTCCCTGTTTCAGCTGAAGTTTACACTCAACAAACGGGACACTTTCAACCTGCTCTTTTCTAAGGGAGTAGTTATGGATTAAACTCACTTATTGTAGGAGTGTTTCTGTCCGCGGGTCCTACAGCAGCATCTGTCCGGAGAACAGCTGACCCTCCTCCGCCTCTGTGTAGCCGTTAGCCGCTGGGTTCTGGGTCTGAAACGCCTGAATAAATCCTCATAGTTTAAATGTCCAGAGTCGCCGCCACGGATATGCCTCCTTCAGGCCGAGCCCGGGTCGGGATGTGTGCGGTTCGAAGCGAGCCAGAGCGGGTTAATCACCTCCCTCGGCGCCGCTTCTATTGTTTTCCAGTGAACAGCCTTCTACGTACGCCATCTTGGAAACTTTCTCTTTTCTTCCATCAGCGAAGGGAATGTCCCTGCGCCCGCGTCACGGTGACTGTCCACCAATCAGCGACAAGGACTGGAGCTCTGCGCCCGCCTTTCGCCTTGATTGACAGCTAAATAAACCAACAGCGAGAGGAGAAATATCCAAGCTCCCGCCTCTCACAGACCCTGAGGGCAGAAATCCATTACGACACGGGGCGTGGCCATAAATATGACTGGCAATACCGCCGACCAATCAGAAGGTAACCTTTTTCCAGTTGTAGTAAAAGGAATCCCTTTTTAAGAGTGGACATTTTCAAATAATACAATCATATTCCAAGACCTGGATTTTTTTAAATTAAATTATATTTTTGGGAAAAAGTAAACATTAGGATTGTCAGGAACATAGAACCCCAAAGACATTAAAAACATTTATATTCCTTGTTATAATGAGGAACCTGTTTGATCACAAATAACAGGTTGGCCACAATAAAAAATAAACTTAATGTTTTTTTTAAATTACACTTAATGCATTTAAACACTAAGCTTCAGGTGATGTTCAGAGAAATGTTAAATGAATTAAGAACAAAAGCTTTTATTTTGGAAACCTGAAGACAAACGGAATCTCTCAGCATTTTACAAAGTAAAACTATTTAAAGAGCATTCATTCCCCATATATTTTAATCAATTTTAGTCATAAGAAACGTTTGAATACAGTCAACCATTTTTGTTTTATTTTGTACGAGACAACACAGAGACACTCGGGGGAACCTTCGGGTCCGTTTGGCCTTTTTTTAATTCATCAAAACAAACGTTTACTGCGTGTGTACAGACACACAAACATCAGGCTCCATCATCACAGTGTTTCCATTCAAAGCTGGACCTTCCCGCAGCGCCACAAACCATTACAGGTGACCAAATACAACGCAGCAGATACAGTGTTCAGTCTACAGTGAGCGAGGCGGCTTCAGCCCGACGCACCAGAACAGAATCCACCCAATCAGATCACGACAGGATGAAGAGGAGGAGGAGGAGGAGGAGGAGGAGGCTCAGGGACCTGCTGTTCATCAGCTTCATTAATAATAATAAAAAAACATGTTCTAAACCTCTAACAAACAAAATATAAATCAGTTTTTGTTCTCCACTAATGAAACCTCTGAACGTAAAGTTAGTGATTTGTCATTAAATGTAACAAAAGTTATTTTAACTGTATTTAATCATTTCACAGCTAACTAATATAAAAACACTTAAAAGTAAAAGTTGGCATGGAAATGAGGAAAAACCCTAAAAATAAGAAATACGTTGATTGATTGAGTTTTTGGAGAACTCCACTTCAGGTTTTATTACGATGGATCCTTTATTAGTCCCAATTATAACATTAACTTTATTTGATGAAAAATCTTTTATTTTCTGAACTTATAACTGAAATTGAAAGCTCAGAGACGAGTCCAAACGCTCAGAGACGAGTCGAAAGCTCAGAGACCAGTCTGAACGCTCAGAGACGTGTCTGAAAGCTCAGAGACAGAGTCCTAAAGCTCAGAGACGTGTCTGAAAGCTCAGAGACAGAGTCCTAAAGCTCAGAGACCAGTCTGAACGCTCAGAGACCAGTCTGAACGCTCAGAGACGAGTCTGAAAGCTCAGAGACGAGTCTGAACGCTCAGAGACGAGTCTGAAAGCTCAGAGACGAGTCTGAACGCTCAGAGACCAGTCTGAAAGCTCAGAGACCAGTCTGAAAGCTCAGAGACCAGTCTGAAAGCTCAGGACTCAGGAGCAGCTCCCCTTTAGGTGCCGCCTCTTTAAAAGGTGGGTCTGAAGGTGATTTTGGACCTCAGAATTAGCAGAAACACTGAGACGAGTCACAGGCAGTAACTGTTGGACAAACAGAGAAACAACAGAAGAAATGTCGGAGTGTTCCCAGCTCAAATATTCTCAAATCTCTAATGACGGGTGAGTTTAGGCAGCTAGCAGGCTAACTGATCRGCTCTAGAGACGTTAGTAGTTAGCTGTCTGTGGCTTGGTTAGCAGTCGGTCTGTAGGCCAGCGTTGTGCTGACCGGTCGGTGGAGCCGGCGGTGCCTCGGCCCTGCAGCCCTCAGCCGGCGTGGAGGAATGACGCAGCAAGTTTAGTGAATCTCAGTTACAAAAATCCTTCACAGTCTCACTAACTCAGCCCGGTGCACACTGGAATCATCGTCAGGAGGAGGGGACCAGGAAGACGGAGAGATGGAGAGTAATTTTCTGTTGGCTTCGCTGCTTCCACTGGATCCGTCAAGCTTCATCGCCTCAGAGCAGAGGAGGGGGG
>NW_013952908.1:254295-255799 GCF_001266775.1 Austrofundulus limnaeus | reverse complement strand
GTTGAGCTCGGGCTGTGGACTCAGAAAGATCAGTCCTTTCTGGACTTCCTGCTCCTGGGAGATCTCCGCAGGATTTCATCCTCCAGCTTCTGCARAGTGAAGGACAGAGGGACATCTGTCTTTAAAACAAACCTGACTCAGACACACCTGGAGCTTCGACAGGTGTTACTCTTCATTTAGAAGCACGGTGGCTGCAGCAGAGCTGTGCTGCTTCACYGAGACCTGACAAAACATCCAGCAGTAACAGAGCTCAGAGTGAAGCTGAACGTCCTGGTTTAGAAGAACTTTGAAGGCTTTCCATTCTGACCTTTAAACCAGATCCCTTAAACCTGATCCCTTAAACCAGATCCCTTAAACCAGACCCTTTAAAACACCAACCTTTAAGCCTAATCCTTTCAAACCCAACCAATTAAAACCCTGATCTTTAAACCTGACCTTTAAAAACATGACCCTTTAAAACCCCGACCCTTTAAACCTAATTCTTTAAAACCCCGACCCTTTAAAAAACCCGACCCTTTAAACCAGACCCTTTAAAAACCCCGACCCTTTAAAAACCCCGACCCTTTTATCCCGACCTGTAATCCTGACAGCTGGTTTACTTCTTGTCTTTGGTGTTTAGCCTCAGATGGACTGATGTTTTCTGACTCCATCCTGTCTGCTTACAGACAGATGGAGGCAGGCGGTCTGATGAAGGTCAGTCATGTRACTTCAGCTTCCTGGTTTGATCCAGCTCAGCTCTGTGGGTCCAGTCAGGAGGGGCTTGAAGACTCCCACCTGTACGAGCTCAAATATAAACTCWAACTGTTCAGTGGGTCCTCACCTCATCTGTGGCCTCCTTCTCTGCTTCTTCCTCCTCAGCATCCTCCTCCTCTGCTTCATTTTTCTCCTCTGCACAAAAAAACAAAGAGTTACAAACTGCAGGAGACCTCAGAAACACAACCTGCCCAGGTGTTTGATTCACCTGCACTCGTCTTCTTAGCCTCTTCCTCTTCCTCCTCCTCCTCCTCTTCCTCCTCCTTCACGTCAGGCTGAGGTTCATCAGTCTTCTTGTACTGAGCCGGCGTGGCAGAACTCTTCTTCTACAGAACGAACAGAACAAATGTTCAAATCAAACTCAGAATTTTTAAAAACGTTTAGTGAATTCTACAAAGAAAAGGTTTAGAAACAGGTTTTTCTGAATAAATGTTGAAAAACCCTGATGAGGTCCAACATATCTGCATTAAACCAGAGAAACACCCGGTGAGGTCCAATATATCTGCATTAAACCAGATAAACACCTGATGAGGTCCAATATATCAGCATTAAACCAGAGAAACACCTGATGAGGTCCAATATATCTGCATTAAAACAGATAAACACCTGATGAGGTCCAATATATCTGAATTAAACCAGAGAAACACCTGATGAGGTCCAATTTATCTGCATTAAACCAGAGAAACACCCGGTGAGGTCCAATATATCTGAATTAAACCAGAGAAACACCTGATGAGGTCCAATATATCTG
>NW_013952908.1:244897-251790 GCF_001266775.1 Austrofundulus limnaeus | reverse complement strand
ATATTATATTATTATTTTTTTCCTTCTGTTTTTTCTTCCTTTTTTGTATCTGTATTGGATAAACACTTCTTTGTATTCACAAACTGTATGTATAAAAGGAAAAATACTTAATAAAAAAGACAGTGATTAAAAAAAATGATCCCACACTTTGAGCTCTGTTGTCAGGTAGCCATGATACCAGAGCCTGTCTGTATAATGTCTTGTGACGTCCACGGCCTACCCCAGTTACCACTACTGTGCATGTGTGGCAAGGACAGAAAGGTAGATGTGGCAGTGGAAGGTGTCAAAGACGTTTGGAGAGAAAAACAAAGTAAAAAACAAAACAAAAAAAACTATTCAACTATTAAATTAGTCGTTGATTATTTTAATAGTTAATTAGTCGACTAATCATGGCAGCCCTAATTGTGAGTAAACATTAGCACTAAGTGTCGATGGATGAGTGAGCAGGTTAGACCGACTCTCAGAGAAGTCACGTTACAGAAGSCGTCCTGAGCTGAAGGGGGTCCCCGAGGGGCAGTACTGAAGGGACCAAATACGACCATATGAAACACAGAGCATTGAGAGGGCTGTCAAACTCCTGCTAGTATGAGACATAGAAAATACATAGAAAATATATGGAGTTTGTTTTTAAATGGGAACTTTTGGAAGGGGAAAAAAGTAAAATAAGTAATATATCGTACGGTAACCCGTGTGTCATCATGACATCACCAAACTGCTAGTACTCAGCCCTGATAACTCGTTACCTTTCCCGTGCAGCAGAAAACGATGATGAGGACGACGGGCAGAGCCACGGTGAGGACGTAGACGATCCAAAGCCACGGCCGCTCCTCTGCAGCGTTCAGCATCTGAGCTGCCAGACCGGGCTGCAACACAAACACATCAGAATTAAGTGTTTCTGCACACTTCCTGTAAAAACTGAAGCAAGTTAGATTTTACTGAACACAAAGAACAGCCACTCTGAAAATAAGTTCCTCATGTTGTTGAGTTTATGCTCTTTACACGTTTGTCTTTTATTTCTTCAGTCTGAGCTGGCTGGTGTTAGCGCCACCTGCTGGTTGTCTGATAAAAGGACGCTTCTGTGATGATTTAGAGCAGAGGTTCTCAAATGTTTTGGGTCTGGAGACCCCTTACCAGGGTGACAAGTTTCCAGAGACCCCCTGAAAAACCCCACACTGTTTAAAAAATTGTTCAAGGTCATTTTTCTTCCTAAATGCCATGGCAATATTAACTTTTGTTTGGTTTAGTATGTTTGTTTTACCAGTGCATTGTTCCCCATATGTTTTTTTAAATAAAACTCAAATGAACAATTTATTGAAAATTTTTGAGGACCCCCAAGATACTACTCGCGGACCCCCAAGGGTCCTGGGACCCCAGTTTGAGAACCTCTGATTTAGAGAAAAACTTGACTGGTGAGGTTTTTATGATGAATAAAACTGTTTAATTGCATGAAAAGATTACAGAAGCTCCTATTGGCTCCGCCAGCTGTCAATCACACACCAACTATTGATTAAATAAATCTTAATCTCCATCGTACTGTGAACAAAAATTAAGTTTTCAGATTTGTTTTGTTTTATTCAGTAAATTAATGTATTATTTTAATAAAATTCTGTTTTCAGGACCCTCCTCTCAGCCGGACTTCCTGTCTCTGATCCACCTGAACCCACCTCGGCTGCCCCCTCGGCGGCCTTCTTCAGCCCCCAGCTGTCAGCGGACCAGCGCTCGGCGACGTTTCGGTCGTTGGTGATGAAGAAGTTATCGAAGAAGATGTCGGAAGTCATGGACCAGAGCTCCAGCCCCACGGCGCTGAATGGTGTCATCTTGAACGGGTGCAGGTCCTCGAAGAAAGCCGGGTTGGGGATCTTCCTGGGCTTCCAGATGCCCTGAAACCAAAGGGTCAAAAAGGTCAGGAGCCAGAAAGCTGCTTCCTGTTTCCTGTGAGGGAGTCATTCATCAGTCTGGTTACCTGGTAGTTGGGGTTGTCGATCATGGGGGGCTTCCACTTGCCCTTGTAGCTGGGGTTGTCAATCATCGGGCGTTTCCAGGGGCCACAGCCGGGGGCGCTCTCGCAGACGGGGTTGGGGACCTGTGGGGCCTCCCATTCTCCGTCCATGTCCTCATCCCTGACAGACAGAGAGACCTTCATCAAGACCAGACCACTGAGGTGGGGGGTTAGCCTGCATTGCCACTGTAACTTGTTCAAATAAATGATGTATGATCTGATTTTGCTGATATTATATGTGGGGTTCCACAGGGTTCTGTGCTTGGACCAAAGTTGTTTCTTTTATATGTAAATGTTTTGGTGAATGTGTCAGGGTTGTTTAGATGTGTTTTGTTTGCAGATGATACATTTTTTTGTTTGGGTAAAAATTGGGAACAAATGTTGGAAATGATGCAAACAGAATTTGCAAAAATACAAAACTGGTTTAAGCTTAATAAATTATCACTAAATTTAGACAAAACTAATTATATGATATTCAGTAATAGAAAAAGAACGGTTGATGTTTCATTTAGAGTTGATAGTATTGACATTTGTAGAGTCAGTGAAGTCAAGTCCTTGGGTGTTATTAGTGATGAAAACTTGACTTGGAAGTCTCACATAAATTATTTAAGAACTAAAATAACAAAATCTATTGCAGTATTATACAAGGTAAATGATTTATTTAATGATAAAGTGCTGTTATATAATGCAATAATTGTTCCACATTTTATTTATTGTGTAGAAGTCTGGGGGAAAGCATTTAAAACAATTACAAATCCTATTATTTTGCAAAAAAGAGCCATAAGAATTATAGCCAGAAAACATTATAATCACCCATTGAATATTTATTTATTTTTAAATTTATTATAATTAATTTCATCAAGTGAATTTATTAAACTTTTAGAGTTGGTTGATTACAGGATTTTGCTGTTTATGTAAGGCTCATAAAACCACATTACTTTTGAATATTTAATCTAATTTCATCAAGAGGGAACGTACTTATAATCTTAAAGGACTTGAAATTTGAGACAGATGTACTTCAGTTCAAGGAATAAAGTTGTGGAACAACTTGGCTAGCCATTATAAAAATGCTGGTTCGATTGTTATTTGGGAGATTGGTAAAATCTGACTTGCTGACAAAATATGAAAACATATAATAAGCATTTATATTAGCTGCTCTTTGAATAATTGCAAATCTTTATTTTTCTTTTTTTTTGCTGATCGTTACGATATGAATTCTATTTATGTATCTGTATGTAGGGGTGTATACAGTATATACAGTATATATTACTTGTTAAATGGGGGCAAACGTTATAAGGTTTCTGCTTCTCATTTTAATGACATTGTATCATGTTTGAATTTTGTTTTGTTGTAATTAATTAAATGAAACAAAGAATAAAAAATAAAAATAAAMTCACCAGTCGTCAGGTTTGACGGCGTCGGGGTCACCGACGTACTCGGGCTCGTTGTCCAGCCAGCCGTCCGGTTTCACGGCGTCTTCATCAGGAATCTGAGCGGRAGCATCTTCATCCCTGAAAGATTCCATCAGAAACAGATCCTGATGATGTCATCAAGAAAAGCATCCTGGTCTGATCTGAGCCGGACCACTTCCTGGATCACTCGGCCCACTCCTCTTTAAACACATTGATTCTGAGTGAATGGGAACTGACCAGTCCTCAGGCTTGACGGCGTCAGGGTCCTGGATCTTTGGTCTCTCGTCCCAGTCCTCTGGTTTGTGGTCGTCGGGATCCTCGATCTCAGCGGGGGGGTTGACGGGAGGGGTCATGTCCTTCAGCAGGTTACCACTGTTCACCACCGTCTGATCCACCAGAATCTCAAAGCTGTTGTCAGGGTTCAACACTGGGGGGGGGGGGGGGGGGGGCAGAAGAGTCAGTTAACTTCAGAAACCAGAGCTACCTGTTGGTCTGAGGGGGCGTGGCTTACCCAGCGTGTACAGGTGCGTCTTCTTATCGGTGTAGTACGTGCGCAGGTCAGCGTCGGGTTTCTTAGCGTGTTTTTCTTCGTACTCTCCGGTTTTGGGGTTTTTGTGCCTGAAGATGAAGTGCAGCTTGTAATCCTCTCCACATTTGTCRGGTCCGAACATGATGGTGTACGGAGTCTTGTCCACAAACTGGTCCTGCAGACACACACGAGGCGGATCAAAAACCAGAACTGGACCGGCACAGACAAACTTGAACCTGAGGAATGAAACTTACCAGGTTGAGTTCGGGGGTCTGGGTCAGCAGCTTGACGTAAGCGCCGCCGCAGTCGATGCCGGACTGGAAGTTCACCTCGTACCTGGTCACACAGAGACCACGAATCAAACACGACTCGAACACGACTCGAACACGACTCGTGACGTTTGATCCTGCTGCTTCTTTAAACTCCTGCAGGAGGAAGCAGCAGCATCTTTAATTCTTACTGGATGATGAGAGGCTCCGTGTCGAAGATGAAAGGTCGCAGCAGCAGGGCTGAGATGGCGTGATGTTTGGCTCGAGACTTCAGGACCAGACCTTTATCACCGGGCAGCTTACTGTCCATCATCTCCTCCACAGCCCATTTACCTGTTCGAACATCATCATCATCATCAGAACCCTCCATTAGAAACATTCTCAGTTTTAAACTTAATTTAATTCCTGTAAATTCTCTTAACGACCCAGAATTCATTGTTTTAGGACCCAGAGTGGGGTCTCAACCCCAGCTTACTGTAGATGAAAGTCAACATTATTAACATGTTATAAAACAAATTTCACGTTGCTCAGACGGACGGTTGTTGAGATATTTACATGTGAAATAACAGGAAGTGATGTCAAAGATGAATGTCTGCATTTGAATGTTTAAATAAATAAATGTTAAAAATTATTTTAATATTTGAGATGAATTACAATCATCTTATTTACAATGTGTTAACATTTTTAAGACTTCTGAAAGACTGATTTAAGACATTTTAATGTTAATTAAGGCCATAACTTTGGATGGATGAATTCAAGGCTTTTTAAGACTTTAAGGATCCACAGGAACCCTGATACAGAACCTGAGGCAGACTTACCGTCGTACTTGGCGATCTCTTCATCAGCGTCGTCCTTCTTGGCTTTTGACACGACCCACCTGAAACAAACAGATGTATCAGAGCTGCTTCCTGTTCCACCCTGTCCCCTGTCGTCCCCCGTCCTCAGAGACCCCCAGAGGATGGAGTGTTTGAGTGTCGTGTGCTCACCCGTCCAGCGTCCCCCGGTCAAATGACTCGGCAAAGAAATGTTCCCCCTTCGGCTCCGGAGCCTTGTAGGTCACCTGAACACAAAGTTTTAAATTTACTTTCAACTTTTTGTACTAACTAAATAACTAAACAAACAAAGAACTAAATAAAATGTCCAATCAGCCTCTGCTTTACCTTTGGAGCTGCGGGAGCTTTAGGAGGAGGCGGAGCTTCATCCTGCACATCACCGTCCAGCTCGTCTTCTTCCTCATCCATGACTSCTCCCATCAGGTCCATGTCGTCCTCCACGTCCATGTCCATGTCGTCCACCTGATCGTCCTCGGCCCGACAGACGGGAGCCAAGGAGAGGCAGAGGACACCCGCCGCCAGAAGAACCGCCAACACCACCTTCTGATGCATCGTCTGCA
Organism: Austrofundulus limnaeus; assembly: GCF_001266775.1. Classification (NCBI taxonomy): domain Eukaryota; kingdom Metazoa; phylum Chordata; class Actinopteri; order Cyprinodontiformes; family Rivulidae; genus Austrofundulus; species Austrofundulus limnaeus. The sequence goes on along the minus strand of NW_013952908.1, from coordinate 246,188 downwards.
AGGAGGCGAGGAAGAGGAGCTGCTTTAACTCCGTCCCAGTCTTTGTCCAAGAAACACTGATCTAATTCAAAAACCTGACAGGAGGAAGAACTACCTGTCCCTCCACCTGTAGCACCAGCTAACTGATGTTTCCCTGCATCCAGCCATCACCATGGTAACTAGTCCCCACCCACAGGACCCCTCAGCTCCTTTAATGAGATCACACCTGTGGGATGACCCCCCCAGAGTTACTCCTGTACACAGGAGCCTTCAGAGGCTGCAGGCTTCTCTTTGCTTCAGGTAAAACACCTGCAGCTGTTTTTAGGTTAAATAAGGAGCAGAACAAACAAACCACAGCAGCTTTTACTGCACTAAATGAGTTTTTATCTCCTCTGAGCTGCGACGCTGCTGCAGACGAGGACTACCTCATTCAGGGCGGAGCTACTCTGTCCTCAGACACTTCCTGTCCAGATGTCTTCACACAGCACAGCTTCCTGTCGATCACATGACACAACAAGCTTCTTTCAGACGCCCTCTGTTCATCTCCATCGATAGCCTCGCAGCAAAGATGGCGCCTGYGGCAGTGGCATCACTAGGCCTTTAAAGCCCCCCTAAATTATTTTGGTGTAAAACATGTTTTATTTAATTTAAAAATATATTTTGCAAAAATTGAATGTGATGTGGTCAGAATAAATAACCATTTAATATTTCATTATTAACTAAAATATATGATCACAAATCTGTCAGTTTCCCTTTAATTTATATGTAGAGATCCTCTTTGGTGAGCTGTTATTCAGTCCACGCTATATACTGTATATATATAATATATACAAAAATTGTGTGCGTCTCCTGGGGGCTAAGCCCCCCCTCATCATTAAAACCTAGTGACACCCCTGGCCTGCGGTTCTCCTCCTTGGCATGAGACCATCCTGCTGCTCACAAAGAGTCACCTTTTGTCCTGGTCCACTATCCACAACCCAGAGTGAATAAGCCATAAAATTTAAAATGCAGATTAATGCAGATTCCTGCTCGTGTATACGCTCACTGCACACCATCTATAGAACCGGGACTGAAACAAGACGGTTTACATCCTGTGAGCCTGAAGGCTTCTGAGAACTTTAACAAACGTTAAACTGCAGGACGTTTTGTTGTGAAATGAAGCTGATTTCAAAATAAATGAGGATTAAGTCAAATTTGGTCAAAATGACATAATGACATTTTCAGATTCTTGTCTTTAAAAGCTACATTTTGATACGATATCATAATTAAATCCATATATATGACTTAATTTGTCTTGTTGTTACAATAATAC
>NW_013952908.1:242104-244351 GCF_001266775.1 Austrofundulus limnaeus | reverse complement strand
GCCAACTAGTGGTCAGAGGCTGAACTACAACATAAAAATGAACGGCTGGCAGGAAAGTTGACATTTTAAACCTTAATAAAAAAATCAATACAGGGCTGTAGAATATCGATACAGTTATCAGGAAATGAAATATCGCGATATTTCAGTGTATTGATATTTTCTTACACCACTAGTTTTAATCAAAACACTATATTTGCCTGTTTCTCCATTTACAACTTTTGGACTTAATCCTGGTTTTGATGTGACGGGTCACAAATGATTTAAAAGAGGAGAGTCATCTGTTTGTTAATCAGGTCTCAGAACAGTTAATCAGATTAACCTGCAGCAGGATTAACAGCAGGGATGAAGGTGAGAACTGCTGCGGTTTTGTTCAAATCTTCAGTCTTTTATTCTGAAAGTCGTCGTCTTCTCTGTGGTTCTGAAAAGCCAACGAGCTGCTGGCGTCGTGTGCCGGTCCTGCTGCCTGCAGGGGTAATAAGCTTCCAGCCGGCCTCTGATTGGCTGATAAAACAACAACTTAATCCCGATCAGTGCAGAGAAACCAGCTGAAGTTGCACCATCAGGTTCCTGTAAATCAGATCTTAGATCTGGCTGTGCCTCAGGACATCTGCAGCTCCCTGCTGTCTGACTGGATACATGGCCCGTTTTATCTCAGCTGATCAGCAGCAGCACATTAACAGGAAACCAGGCCCGGCCAGGGCGCCTGCTCATATTCTCCTGTCTGTTATCTGAAGCAAATAATAAATCCAGTCACTACAATGACTTTAAAAGAAAATAAAACAGTTAATGTTTCTCTGTTTATAAAACAAAAAACATCTTGAACCAGACTGAGGTGTTCCAAGGCAGAAAACTTGTAAAAAATGTTTTTATTTGTAGAAAAATAAACACTGATATGTTACTAAAACCACTCCGTCGTGTTTTAGAGATGATTTCTGAGCTGGAGGAACTTGTTTAGTGTTTGTTAAATGGTTAAGCAGTTTGTGCAGGTGTGTGTTTTCTGTTAAAGCWACAGCCTGCATCAGTTCAACCCAACAGGACCAACAGGTTACAGTTTAAACTGCAGCTTCAGTCATAAAATCAGGAGTAAAAACACTAAAAACAACCTTCAGTGTGTGAATTCAGCTGTAACAGGTTTAAAAGCAGCGCTGCAGTTTTCTACCTCCTGCAGTTAGTTTCAACTCCTCTAATCCACTAAATTAATCAATTATTTAAAGATAAATCAGTGGGTTTGCTTGTAGAAAAGAAACTGTGGATAAACTTAGAATACTTTAACTTTTCTACTCATCAGTAAAGTTTTTACTGTAATTTAATAAAACAAYGTATTTYTGATATAACGCRTGTTTTCAGCCTGCAGACAGAACCTCCTCTGGATAAACCCAGCCTGTTATCAGTGTCCGACTGATTAACTGATGGGTGGTCTCWGTTTGGGGGTGWCCCCACCTCTCACCTAATGACAGATCTGCTCCCCAGAGACCACCTGAGGTGGGCTTCAGCATCAGGTCAGAGTTTCCTTCAAAGTATTTTTAATCTCTCTGCCTCTCTGCTGACCTTCATCAGTAAAACATCTGGTTTGGAGCACAGCTGCACATCAGGAACGTGTCAAAATTATTGTTGAATATTGTGATGATCTGTAATAAAGACACATTTCTTCACTTTTTTTCATTTAGCACTTCAGTGATAAGACAGAGGACTGTAGTGTACTGATCTCTGCTGGACCCTCTGGACACTACAGAACCAGAACCAGAACCAGCTGGGCTGTTTAAAGAGTTAACCTCACCTGAAGGGTTTATTACAGTCAGACATTAGTCTGAGGTTCACATGTTTGTGATGCGCAAATATATTTTATTTTAAAACAATATTTTATATTCATTTATTTCTCTTTCCACWCAGCAGCAGTTTGTAGAATAAAAACAGGTTTTCTTTAAAAACTGAGGTCACATGAAGACACTGATTTTAATAATGTAATTTGCAGGTCTGTGCTGGAAAAATGCAAATAYTGAAATAATATTTGAATTAAATGCAGAGCTGTAAAGTAACTAAGTACAAATACTTCTTTACTGTACTTAAGTATAAAATTTGGGTATCTGTACTTTACTTCAGTAATTATTTTCAGCGTACTTTTTACTCCTTACATTTTTAAAAAGACGAAGTAGAAAGTCGTTACTTTTATTTCATTTCTGCTTGTTTTCATTGCAGGGTTTACCTCGAGAGAAGAAACAGGAGCTACTGCCTCAAAGCAGGTCTCGG
>NW_013952908.1:240466-241896 GCF_001266775.1 Austrofundulus limnaeus | reverse complement strand
AATAAAAGGACTGTACTTAAGAAGTATTTGTATTTCATGAATTATATTCTTACATTTTGCATTATTTGATGAGGTCACCTCCTAAATGTCCTCACAGAAAATCTAACTGCTCATTTTAAATAAATACTTTTACTTTTAATACTTAACTACAAACAAAATCAGATGCTTTAAGACTTTTACTTAATATTCCTAAAGGAGAGTTTAACTTTTACCAAATTAATTTTTTGGTAAGATACTTGTACTTTTACTCAAGTATAACTGTGTGGTACTTTATAAACACTGATTAAATGATCTTTTGAATCATGGTTTTTGAGCATGTAGATGTGGTTTAAAACAGGCCTTTTAGACTTGAACTCTTTTATTAACATTAAAAAACCTGTTTCCTCTCCTGCAGCACCACCCATCTGATCTMCACATCATTCATTCATTTATTTATTTATTATTTATTTACACCTGCATCTGACTGTTTTCTGAAACATTTAGTTTGTCAGTTTGTCTGTCCGTGACTTCGTCAGGACCCAGACTTTAATTTGAGTTTATGTTTCCTTCAGATTGTGTCTCAAACAGCAGAAAACTTTAATTAAATCAGTTTAAAGTGAACTTCAGCAGTGATGCAACAACGCTGCTGCTGCTAGCTTAGCCTGCTCCCCTRAAGGAAACAAACCTTCACTTTCAGTCGATTTTCTCTTATTTTATTACAGTTCGGTGATAAAAGCCGTGTGCTGATCGTGTTTCAGGCAGAACCGGGTCACCGGACCAGGTTAGCGGACTGTCAGAGTTCACCTGCCGTTAATAATTAGCATGAGTTAGCCGCTCGGTTCGGTTCTGACAGCCCGCTCAGACCCACCGGAACGCCCGTGTTTAACACTGAAATCCAGGCTCGTATTACTAAATATAAAAMATTAAAACAAGAAACACGTTTTACTCTGGAAAAAGTCTTATTGCTCCGTGTTTTCAGGTAAAAAAAAAAAACAACGTTTTTTGCTAGCTGTACTCACCTCGAGCTCTTCGGTGTGACCGCCTGGGAACCAGTGAGGACGGTCACGTGACCAGCTGCTGGACAAACACCGCCTTTCTCCTGCGCCGATTGGTCAGCGCAGGCGTCCGTTTGACGCATCCGGTCAAGCGTCGGTTTTTGATTGGTGAATTCGACGCGGGCCCGCCCCCCTCGGAGCTGCACCTCGTGGACGGCGCTGATTGGCCGTGCGGTCACGGAAGGTGCGCTCTGATTGGCTGTAGTAAATCTTATCAGAGGAAGTGTCGGCAGAGATTAAAGMTTTAAAATAATGACTCAAAATGCAGCCGAGTCATAGTTTGTTGACTTGATTGAACATTTTTGATTTAATTAAAAACATCTGGTCTGACTGTGGTGAAAAACAATAAAATATTAATTAAATTGGAGCCGGATAACATTTATTTGAGCTTTAATG
>NW_013952908.1:239126-240196 GCF_001266775.1 Austrofundulus limnaeus | reverse complement strand
GTGGTTCCTTCCTGTCTGACTGAAAGTTTATCACCTTTACAGGAGATTTTAACAGAAACATGTTTTATTTCCAGTTTTTGAATRAGAATTTCAGTTTTGGTAACAAGAAAACAAAGAAGCAAAGATTTTGGRTGTGAGGGTTAATTCAGCAGGAGTRTGACAGCCGTGTGACCTTCATCATGTGATCATCTCCTCATCATCACATCCATCCAACAAAAAGCTGCTTTCAGGCTCTGCAGCCAATCAGAACGCTGCTTTTTCATGTTTCTTCTTCATCTTCATCACTCTTCCTCTGCCTGGAAGAGCCAAAGATGAACTGAGGATGACAACCCATGAGACAAACACACACAGGACCACCATGACCACCCACCTGTCAGCAGGTGATGAAGACCCACACATCATTAAAGGTTCTGATTTCTGGTCTGAAGAAACAAACCTGTTGGACTGGGATCAGGTCCAGATCTTTATTTAAACACATATAAAGGTTTTAACAGCTCGGTGCCCCCCTGTCTGCATGTAGACCCCTTCTTCCTTCCAGCAAAGCTTCCACAGTGAGCCTGGTCCAGGCCCGGGTATGATGTCATACCTCTAATAATATATTTATAACAATGAGTTATAAATACTACAACTAAATAAAGACTTATTGATTCTTTGTTAAATAAATGAATAACTCACCACAAACTATAAAACTGTATCAAATTCATTTAATCACAAAATATCTCACAGATCCATAAAATAAAAATTAAATATTTAAAAAATCTGAATTTTATTTTTAGATTTGATTTAAAGGATTATTACGTCCCAGATGTTTTGGTATTTTTAGCAGCATGGTGGTGAAGTGGTTGAAGCTGTCGCCTCTCAGAGAGGAGGTCACAGGTTCGCCTCCTGGACTTTCTKTGTGGAGTTTACATGTTCTACCTGTGCACAGGTGAGTTTTCTCCAGGTACTCAAGCTGATAACTTTTAAAGGAGTGAATGGCTGTTTGTCTGTGAAGGACTGAGACCTGTTCAGGTGTGTTTGTGAAGGACTGAGACCTGTTCAGGTGTGTTTGTGAAGGACTGAGACCTGTT
>NW_013952908.1:229588-232198 GCF_001266775.1 Austrofundulus limnaeus | reverse complement strand
AGTATGAAACAAGCACATTTAAACATTAGAAAATAAAAGTCTTTGTTGAATATGAGAAATTATAAAATAAAAGCCTCCCTGGAATGAATGTGACATTATTAAACTACAGTCTGTCTTCAAACTAGAACAGGAAACAAACTTTCAAAATAAAAGTCTGAGATAAATAAACAAGATCCAGAAAAATCTGCCTTTAAAGTCCTGAATGAAGGAATTCATCGAGGTTTTCCAAACTAAACACAAGACGCTGATAAATGTGGATCTGATGGACCAAAGAGACTCACAACAGGTCAAACAGGACAACTGTCTCCATCAAACGTCTCATCTGATGCCAGAAAATAAAAAAGAATAAATCTCTCATCCTCGCTGCAGAAAGACACRAACATCTGTCGTCTTTTCCACCAAAAACCACAAATCTTCTCTGAGCAGAACTTCTCCACCGACAGGGTTCTGCTCAGAGACCTCCTCAGACCCTCGAGCTGCCGTCACTTTGGATCTGGATCCATGAAACCCCTCAMAGACGTGTGCAAACTCTGCAGCGAGGCTTCACGCACACACAGACCTTTAATGAGTCAAACCCAGCCCAGAACCTCCAAACTGAACCCCTCAGAGACTCTTACCTCGCTGAGGATCACCCAGACCGGAGAGTCCGTGATCACCGACAGACGCATGGCCTCCAGGGGTCCGAAGGACGGGTCCACCTCGCCTTCTGCGATCCCGTTCTGGAACTTTCCTKAAAGCAATCAAAAAAACAACAGAGTCAACAAACGACCTGAGAGGAGGCGRCGCCTCGAGATCTAAACGTGCTGCTTTAAAGCTAAAAACAGAAAAGRGTTTAAGAAGCTAAAAGTAGCCAAGATGTAGCTAAAAGCTAAATGTAGCGTAGCAGACACATTTCTACAGGAAACGTTTAGAAAATGATAAAAATCCACTCAGCGCTGACGGCTGGCAGGTGATGTGCATTCCTTCAAAATAAAAGTCTGTTTCTGCTGCGACTCAGAGCTCTGATGTGAGATCAGTTCAGTTCATGCTTTTTAAAAGGATTTGAGGTTAAATTTTTATTATTCATGTCTTGATGGAACCTGAAGTAATTCGAGGATTCCTCTGCTTTCAGCGCAGATTAACGGGGATTATCTGGTTATTAAGAGCCGTTTCATTCATCCCACGTCCATTAGGTGACCCCTGTGGTCCGGTTTCCTCCTGGGTTTCATCAGAACCCACCCGGCATCTGGCTTCGGCTGCTTTCAGGGTGACTGCACCTCTCCGAGGCGGTAATCTCTGGCAGGATTTATTCTCTGGGATTATGGGAGCAGCTGCGATGCTTCCAGGTACAGCTGTAATCCCAACAAAGAGCCGGCGTTATTGTTCATCAGCAGGTTTTATGTGACGGCTGCCGGAGCGTCCAGCTGCAGGAACAGCTGGGAGCTTTTCTCAGAAACACACAGAGCGGAGCGATGTGAGCTGGATCTCCGCTCTGCCAACAAATCTCTCCTGGAGGTCCACTTCAGATTAAAAGACTTCCTGTTTCACTCCGACATGACGCACGGCTCGTTCTGAAAGCAGCGAGGAAATTAAACGAGCAGAGAGAGGGAGCATCGATCCCACGACTCTTATGAAATATTGATGAGGATTTCTGTCCGTCTGTCGGCCTCGGATCCTCAGCAAACAAACAAATAAACAAATAAACAAACAAACAAATAAACAAATAAAAACATCTGAACTGATCACAAACAGCCTGAATCACTGTTTGAAGCTGATTTGTTTCAGCTGCTGGAAATTAAAACAAACAAGTTGATTCTTTTTATAAATGAAAAGAACAATAATTAGATGTAATCTGAGAGATTAATGTAACAATCTGAGAGATTAATGTAACAATCTGAGAGATTAATGTAATAATCTGAGAGATTAATGTAATAATCTGAGAGATTAATGTAACAATCTGAGAGATTAATGTAATAATCTGAGAGATTAATGTAACAATCTGAGAGCAAACAGCTGACTGAGCTGCAGGTAAAAGTTTCTCACCTATTCTGATGAAGCCATCGTCGGTCCGATGGTACTTTGGTGTTTTGTCTCTTCCTTCAGTCAGAGCCTCCTTTTCTGCCTGGATGTTCTGAAAAACAACCAGATCTACGGGTCAGAACCAGAACTCTTTATTTTAAACTTTAACCTCTTAAGCCCCAGGGGCTTTTCTTAAAGTTTTTTCTCATAATCCCATGTTGAAATGTATCTGAGTGAATCTCAGGATTTATAAGTTTTAAAACAGCTGCTGTGGTTTTACAGATATTGAAGATGAAACAAAAAGTTTTTATTGTTTTTCCCTCCAGTCTGAATAATGTTTTCATTAGACAGTATTTGTGACCCATCACATCAAAACCAGGATTAAGTCAAATTTGGTCAAAATAACCTCTAATCATATTTTCTGATTCCTGCTTTAAAAGCTACATTTTGATACTTGGATCATCCTGATATCATTAGTGGATCCAGAGAAATTATTTCATTTGTCTTGTAGGTTAAATTAATACAAAAATATTTGCTCTAAATCCTAATTATGTCATTTTAATGAGGATTTTCTATGTCATTTGTAAAAAGAAACCTCAAATTGTATTTGAA
>NW_013952908.1:227433-228385 GCF_001266775.1 Austrofundulus limnaeus | reverse complement strand
CTCAAAATCAATAAAAAAACTTTAAACACACTTTATAACATATTTAGGTATCTGCTTTGACTTTTTTATAAAATAATGTCAAAAATGTTTCTTTTACAGATTAGTAATGACGACATTTTGTACAGTTCGTTTACTTTCTGATTCAACTGCTTGTCGTTTGAACTGTTTGATTAATGTAAAAATAGTTTCCAGGAGCTTTTAGCCAAGACTTTTATTTCTTCAGACACCAAACATGTCCAGGTTCAACAGGTCTGAAGTTAAAAGAAATAGAAAACAGAAAAAACTGTTCTGGTTAAATTCACCTCAAACTGGAAGTGCAAACAACTGATTTTATTTTGAAACATTCAGTCCGACAGGAAGTGGATAGAACTTCCTGCAGACCCACAACTTCTGCCTCATCTCCGTCAGTGTTGCTACGGTAACCGCCTCCCTCCCTGCTGCTGGTCTTCAGCCCTCAGTTTCCTTTAACTCTTTTATTTCTTTGTTCTGCTCAGCTGATCTCAACAGGAGCTCCTCTTCCTCCTCTTCCTCCTCTTCCTCCTCTTCCTCCTCTTCCTCCTCTTCCTGCTGCTACTCTCGGCTTTAATCAGCCGTCGTGTCGCAGCCGAACACAGAACCGTCGCTCAGAACCCAAACCGAGCCGGAGGGAGGAGGCAGAAAGAGGGACATGGTCCTGGACTAAAGACTGGACTGAAGACCCAGTCCAGAGCCCAGGGTTCGGATGTACCACCTCCCTGAACCGGACCTCTAAMGTCTGGAACATGAATCTGTTTTCAGAGTTTTGTAAACAGAAATCAAATAAAAAAACAGACAGAATGACTGAAAAATACCAGGATAGAAAAGAGTTTTCTTTTTAGAACAATAATCTGTTGGAGGTCAGATTATTGGTACGAAGTGACTGAACTATAATCTGTTGGAGGTCAGATTATTGGTACGAAGTGACTGAACTATA
>NW_013952908.1:224226-227356 GCF_001266775.1 Austrofundulus limnaeus | reverse complement strand
GTCAGATTATTGGTACGAAGTGACTGAACTATAATCTGTTGGAGGTCAGATTATTGGTACGAAGTGACTGAACTATAATCTGTTGGAGGTCAGATTATTGGTACGAAGTGACTGAACTATAATCTGTTGGAGGTCAGATGAGGTTCAGAGTTTTTCTGATGTTCGACCTAAAGAAGCTGGTCTGGATTCAGGGCCGGGTGGACCTGGTCCTGAGGACTCACGTCAAACGGCAGAACCTCCACAGACGTGTTGAAGAGTTTGTCTCCTGGATGTTCGATGTTTCCGCTCCTGAAGAAAAACCTGTAAACAAAGAAACAAACAGCTTTTAGTTCTGATAACCTGTTCCTGGACCCTTGTTAAGTCCTCCACCCCCACCCACACCCCGCTCCAGATCCTGACCTCTCGATGCGGACCGGCGTGAAGAACCGTATCCTGATGAAGTCCCCGGCCACCGGGGTGAAGGCCCAGAAGAAGTCCTCCCCTGCATAGGCCTTCTCCAGGGTGAAGTGCTGGTAGGTCTTCAGGCTGGTGGTCACCTCTGCCAGCGGGTTGGCGTGACCTTTATGTAGGGTCTGCTTCCCAAAGTCCTTATCCTGGAAGACCACAGACCAGGTCAGGAAACCACTTACTGAACGGTCCTGCAGAACCCAGGAGACCACCGTCCCCCCAGCAGAAGGACGGTTCCTCCTCAGAGGATCAGGCAGGTTATATAAAAAGACCGTGTATGTTCGGCTGTAGTTTCGGCTGATGTTCAGATGTTTGGAGGTTTTCCTCTGAGAAAACCTTCAGCTGATCTGAGCTGAATGATCAGATCCTTTTTAGCTGCTAACGTTTCGGCTCGGTGTCGGCTGTCGCTGTCACCGCAGACAGCTGTGAGAGTCACACTGCGCTACCGTCCCAACGCTAACGAGTCGCACTAACGAGGAGAGGTTCGGCTGAGGAGGAGGAGAGCAGCTGCAGGTTCTGGTCCACAGGAAGCTGCAGGTTCTGGTCCACAGGAAGCTGCAGGTTCTGGTCCACAGGAAGCTGCAGGGCGTCTTCAGATTTCTCTCCTCACCCCAGATGTTGGCTGACCTCTGGTCACAGCTGCTTCCTGGTCCCGACCCGATTTACAGAACAAAGCTGGAGCAGATTTTCTGACTGTAGTTTTAATGAAATAAATAAAAAGAAAAAAGTCCCAGAACTTGTTTAATTAAACATTAAATCTAAATGTTTTAAATATAAATCTAAAGAATCCAGTTTCCTCTCACTGAGTTCACCTCCCAGCAGCCGACGCTCCGGTTCTGTCTCCACACAGACAGAACCGGGTCCAGATCTCATTGATGGGAGCAGGTTGCAGCAGCAGCTGATCGGGCTCTGAACGCAGGAAGTGGAGGCGTTCAGCTGGAAGCTGCCGTCAGTCTTCATCCGTCTGCGTGACGCTGAACTTCTACTGAACCTCCCCTCAAACTCACAAACTCTGACACACGAGCAGAACCTCAGAACCACAGCTCTGAGCCGAGCCACCACAGGCGGAGGGAAACCCACCTTGAGTTTCTGGATCTTTCCGGCTAAAGACGAGTGCGTTCCCACGTGCTGGAAGAGCGACGGCTTGAAGCGGATCCTCAGATTTGCCTTCTGTCGGTCGCAGTGTTTCTGAAGGACACAAACAGGACCGGGTCAGGACCGGATCAGGAACCAAACCCAGAACAGGAAGGAAACAAGATCTGGATCAGGGGACCACTCACTGCGTCCTTCTCCGGGTTGCAGACTTTGACCCACATGATGTGGTCCAGCAGCCAGTCGATGGGTTTGTCTTTGTAGAACATCAGCATGAACTCCACGATGAGAGACAGGTCCAAAGACTTAAACATNAAACTAACCTCACAGGTACCTACCTGACCCTAAACTAACCTCACAGGTACCTACCTGACCCTAAACTAACCTCACAGGTACCTACCTGACTCTAAACTAACCTCACAGGTACCTACCTGACCCTAAAACTAACCTCACAGGTACCTACCTGACTCTAAACTAACCTAAACCTTGGATCTAAACCAACCCTACACCTGAAATCAGCCTCCGAAGTCATGGGGGCTGGGCTTTGGTCAGATTAGATCACTCCATGTTCAATAGTTTGTTTTTATTTCTTGATTCTATCAGGTTGTTTAACACTTTAAATTGATTTCTGTGTGTTTTTAATCTTTTTTAAAYGAAGTAGTTCATCTGCATCTGTACTTCCTGTTTATGTTCTCAACCCTCAGTTTATGAAAGACTTCTCCTCAAACAAACTTTATCTACGATGAGGAAACTCTGACCTTTCAGCCGGACCTCTGAAGGCTCTTCTGCTCCTGATCAATCACTTTTAACAAAACTAAAACAACATGTAGTTAAAAAAAACCGTCTGCAGGGTTTACCTACCATCTGCTCTTAAAATCTGTTGAACTTTTCTATTTTCCAGAACCTGATCCTGGACCTGCAGGTCCACCAGCAGCAGGATGTGGTTCTGGTTTGCTTATGTGAGGTTTTCATCATTAAATATTAACTATGTTCACTTCAAAGCTTTGAGAGCTTTCACTGCTCCTGATTGGTTGAAACAAACAGGTTCTGTTCAGACTAACTGAATCCTTCCTGTTGCACACGCTGCTTCTGTCCACTTCCAGAAACTGTAGATGTTTTTAGTGTGAAGTGTGAACGGGGTAAAAACAGTAACTGTGTGTGACTGAAGACAAAAATAACTGTTAAAAACAGACAACAGCTGATTTATAAAGAAAACCATCAAACACAGTCAGTGACATCATAACTGTGTGTGTGGACATGGTTTCGCCTACATCATGAGGACCGTTTTCCAGAAATATACAGCCTTGTTGGGACCCACTGCTCCTCCAGCCTGGTCCCCACCGGTACAAATGCTGATTTTGTGTGAGGGTTAGATTTAGGTCRGGGGTGTGAATGAGTTTAAAATATATTTAATGTCAGGTATGTACTGGGAGGAGTGGTTTAGGGTAAAAGGTCGGGGTTAGGCTGTAGAAACGACTGGAAAATGAACAGAAGTTAATGCAAAGTCCCCATGAGGGTAGAAAAGCAATGTGTGTGTGTGTGTGTGTGTGTGTGTGTGTGTGTGTGTGTGTGTGTGTGTGTGTGTGTGTGT
>NW_013952908.1:218329-223996 GCF_001266775.1 Austrofundulus limnaeus | reverse complement strand
TGTGTAGCTTTGTTCTCTGTTAGCTTTGTTACCTGTTAACTTTATTAACTTTTAGCTTTGTTAGCTGTTAGCTTTATTAACTTTTAGCTTTGTTAGCTGTTAGCTTTATTAACTTTTAGCTTTGTTAGCTGTTAGCAGCAGCAAAAGTAAACAGGAAGTGCAGATAAACAAGTTCCTGACTTGTTAAATTACATTTTATTAAAGCATCAAGCTAATTTTTTTCATCTGTTGAACATCAGGACGTTAAATATTTATCGATAACTGTCCGACCTGTCTGAGCTGCTGAATCTATACGAAATAAATTAAATGATGAATTAATTTTTTTGTGGAGACAGACTGGGGTCAAAGYTCAGCTCTGGAAAATGTCAGCTCCCAGTCGACCCAACCTCCACAGAAATAAACCGTGTAGGAAAATGTCAATTTTATTTATTGTAATAAAATAAAGAGTAATTAAATATCATCAGAGTCCAGGTCTGATGTGTAATTAATATATGTGTCCAGAAACATTAAAGGACAAAATGTTTATTAAATTACATTTATGAACTTTTTTAACAACAACAAATAGTTTGGATGTTAAAAATATTTTACCTCTTTAAAGTTTAGCACGTTTTAGTCATTTCACTGGTTTAAATGAGGTTTTGTGATACRGACGCTGTCAGCGAGGGAAACAATAAACCCAAACACTGTAACCAGATGATGCATGTTTGTATCATACAAACCACTGACCTCTGCAATCAGGACAACAATGACACAATCATCTTTCTCAGCAGGACTGAGCTCTGACATCAGAGAGCTGAGCGTGTCCGTCAGGTAGGAGTGGACCTCCCTCTTCACACTAGGAACTCCCATCACGATCGACACTGAACACAAACACAACAAACATCAGAGAGACACGAGTAAATACACACAGCCTCTGATGGACTGGGYAGTATAACCAGTAAATACACAGAGCCCAMAGARGACTTGGTGGTGTAACCAGTAGATACACAGAGCCAAAAAATGACTTGGAAGTATGACCAGTAAATACACAGAGCCCAAAAATGACTTGGAAGTATGACCAGTAAATACACAGAGCCCAAAAAGGACTTGGCGGTGTAACCAGTAAATACACAGAGCCCAAAAAGGACTTGGTAGTATAACCAGTAAATACACAGAGCCCAAAAAGGACTTGGTAGTATAACCAGTAAATCCACAGAGCCTATGAAGGAAATTGGCAGTGTAACCAGTAAATACACAGAGCCTATGAAGGAATTGGCCGTGCAACCAGTAAATACACAGAGCCCACAGAGGACCTGGGGGTGTAACCAGTAAATACACAGAGCCCACAGAGGACCTGGTGGTGTAACCAGTAAATACACAGAGCCCACAGAGGACCTGGGGGTGTAACCAGTAAATACACAGAGCCCACAGAGGACCTGGTGGTGTAACCAGCAAATACACAGAGCCTATAAAGGAATTGGCAGTGTAACCAGTAAATACACAGAGCCCACAGAGGACCTGGTGGTGTAACCAGTAAATACACAGAGCCCACAGAGGACCTGGGGGTGTAACCAGTAAATACACAGAGCCCACAGAGGACCTGGGGGTCTAACCAGTAAATACACAGAGCCCACAGAGGACCTGGGGGTGTAACCAGTAAATACACAGAGCCCACAGAGGACCTGGTGGTGTAACCAGTAAATACACAGAGCCCACAGAGGACCTGGGGGTGTAACCCTGCTCAGAGTGGACGGTTGTGTTTCGGTCTCCGGGGAGTTCTGGGTGAATCAGAGCTCACAGTGAAGCTTCCAGAATAAATAAAGTCAAGCTGAAACGGTGAGTGGTTTGCCCACAGAAGGAGTTCTGTTCCTGGGCTGCTGGTCCAGCCTGGACCCCCGGGCTCGGCTGGAGGTGAGGCTTCTGCAGGTGAGATTAATGACGTCTCGCCTTACTTCATCCTGCTGTGGGTCCCCAGGGGCCGGCTCCACTCAGCCTTTCATGCTACACCAGCCGAACATCAGCTGTGGGCTGAGTCTAATGCATGAGGCAGTGTCAAGAAAATAAGGACAGACCCTTAAATCTGCAGGCCCTCAGGGTGGACCGGACCTGTTTCCACAGTACTTTTAGACACAACACTGGGTTTATTCTTGGCTGAGCGACCCGACTGAAACCCTCTGAACTGCTGACAGAAGCAGAACCGTTARACTCAAAATGTTTTCAGTCAGAATTCAGGATGAGGATCAGACAGGTGAAGCTACAGGTGTGTCAGCATAACCTGCTGTCCATCAAACTGAAGAATTATTCACAAGCTGCCAATCTTCACCCTGAAGGTCAGACTGTGCAATGAGCTCCATCTCTACAGGCCTCGAGTTAGGTTTGTTTCGTCTGAAGGAGCCACTAGTTTTCTGGACCAGAACCCACACTAGAGGTTCTGTTGGGTCAGGTGGTCCAGTCACGCTTGGTTCCAGCAGTTTGTTGTGAAAAGGGACTCAGCAGAGTCTGAACAGTTACCTCCGGTCCTGCCCTGACCCAGGTGCACGGCGGGCTGCAGGCTGTCCTCTCTGTTGAGCAGGTGAGGAAGATGATGGAAGATGGAGGGAAGCTGCAGGACGTTCTTACTGCTGCTGACGTTCCACAGCTTCAGCCTGGTCTCCTCTGAGGACATAAAGAGACCTCGTCAGACCAGCTAGTCCAGGTGAGACAACCAAGAGCTGGACTAAGTTCAATTAAATATCTTATTTTATATTCAGCAGTTGGATTTTAAACTTTATCATCAAAATCATTAAAAGCGTCAGTTTTACATTTTACAAAACGTCCCAAAGTTTTATTGTCCATTAGAAGTGAGATGAGTCCACCATCATGGTACTGACCAGAGAGGCTGCTCCAGGTCCGGTTGATGTCTCTGAGCGCCTGCTTCTCAGCGATGGCCCTCTTTATCTCCTCCAGAACCAAGTTCAGCTCTTTGGAGCGCCTCAGGTTCTCCTGCTCGGCCGAGTGGAGGCGCTCCCTCAGTGCCAGGAACTCCCTCTGGTAGATGTCGACCACATCTCCTGCAGAGGAAACAGAATCAGGTTGTTACAGGTCCACCAGAAAAACACTTCTTTATCTTAACCAAGGACTCGAAATCTCTTTGTACTACAGTCATTCATTCATTCATGATCATGATCCATCATGGACCGACCCATCATGAACCAACATATTGTGGACTGACCCATCATGGACCAACCTATCATAAAGCGACCCATCATGGACCGACCCATCATGGACCAACCTATCATGGACCAACCTATCATGGACCAACCCATCATGGACCAACCCATCATGGACCGACCCATCACGGACCAACATATAGTGGACTGACCCATCATGGACCAACCTATCATAAAGCAACCCATCATGGACCAACCTATCATGGACCAAACCATCATGGACCAACCCATCATGGACTGATCCATCATGGACCGACCCATCATGAACCAACATATTGTAGACTGACCCATCATGGACCAACCCATCATTGACCAACCTATCATGGACCAACCTATCATTGACTGACCCATCATGGACCAACATATTGTGGACCGACCTTTGATGGACTGACCCATCATGGACCTACCTATCACGAACCTCACCCGATCCATTTTAAAGCGACCCATCATGGACCAACATATTGTGGACTGACCCATCATGGACCAACCTAYCATAAAGCAACCCATCATGGACCAACCTATCATGGACCAACCCATCATGGACTGATCCATCATGGACCGACCCATCATGGACCAAACCATCATGAACCAACATACTGTATTGTGGACTGACCCATCATAGACCAGCCTATCATGGACCAACCTATCATTGACCGACCCATCATGGACCAACATATTGTGGACCGACCTTTGATGGACTGACCCATCATGGACCTACCTATCACGAACCTCACCTGATCCATTATAAAGCGACCCATCATGGACCAACATATTGTGGACTGACCCATCATGGACCTATCTATCATGGATCTACCTATCACGAACCTCAACCGACCCCTCTTGGACCAACATTTCATAAACCAAACCATTATAAGGCGACCCATCATGGACCAACCTTTCATGGATCAACCTATCATGGACTGATCCATCATGAACCAACATATTATGGACCGACGTTTGATGGACCATCATTTCATGGACCGACCCATCATAAAGCGACCCACAGAGACTGTGTAATCCTTCTCTCCAGCTTCATTGATGGAGAACAACAGACTCATGTTTGTCTGATAAGTGAAGTTCTCAGCATCACTGATGAGGTTTTAACGATGCTGCTGCCCAGTTCTTTATCTCTTCTGATGAAATAATCTGCTTCCTGCAGCAGTCAGTCACTTTAACTCTGTTTCTGYGACAAACTACAGGCTTTCCTCCAGAAAACTGTTTTTTAATTACATCTGTTCCATCCGTAAAGAGGAGAATCAACATTTATTCAGTCAGGAAGTGGTCGGTTTTAATTCAGTTTGGATAAAAACAAGAAAAAGGAAAACAGCAAGAGGAAAGATCTGCAACACTCCGACATGACACACGTCTTTTTAAGATCTGGGTTTACGGGACATTTTTTAAAAAACTGATCCGGTTCTAAAACCACTTCAGATTCACCCTCTGCTCATCAGTCCTGTTAGAACTTCAGCTGGTGGGTACGGTTTGACCAGGACCAGCACAACCGAGTCACCAAATGTACACAAACACACACAAGAACACACACTCTAAGCAGACAGGTTGAGTCATACTGTAGTAAACTGTTTCAGTGGATATAATATAATCTGAGAGCCTGCCATCACTGTAATGAGATTACTCATCTCACACAGACACACACACACATGTTTGTTCTTTAACCCTGTGGGGACCTTCCATTGACTTCCATTCATGTTTTTTAGACTTTAAATCCTAACCCTGACCATTTACCCTAAAACTAACCTAAACCTTGGCCCTAAACCTAACCCCACACCTGTAATTTGCATTTGGGGACTGAACGTGCTTCGTGGGGACCAATGCTCGGTCCCCACGATGTAGGAAAAACAAGGCCACACACACACACGGGATGAGTCACAGTTAATGGTCTTGTGGTTTTCCAGAGAACAGGAGGTCTTGGGGTGTGAATAAGACCTGCTCTTCCTCACGGATCAATAAATATTTCAGGTTCGGTTCATGAGTCTGACGTGGATCCAGTTCCACTGTTTAAAGATCAGGTCACAATTCAGGATTTCAAACAGCAGGTCAGAAATTAAAACTGTTTAAAGTTTCCTGTCGTTTGGTGTCTGAATATGATCAAACATTAAAGGTAACAAAAAATTAATATGCTGGTGTTCAGGAAGTGAAGTACCAATAAAAATGTTAAATATTTATATTTTCAACAGTAATAAAAGTTTATTTCTAATAATTTCCGAAAACAACATGAATCAAACAGAGCTAAACTGATCAATTTGAGACAAACATTAGTAAATTTTCAGTTAAAAAAATATTTAAATGGTACTGAACTTATAGAGCGCTTTTCAAGTCCCTCCGGACTCCAAAGCGCTTTACACTAACAGACATTCACCCATTCACACTGATGATGGCAAACTACACTGAAGCCACAGCTGCCCTGGGGCACACTGACAGAGGTGGGGCTGCCATGCACCGGCGCCACCGGACCCTGACC
>NW_013952908.1:206104-209153 GCF_001266775.1 Austrofundulus limnaeus | reverse complement strand
AACATCAATACAGTAGATTCACTGTGGGACTATTATTATATTATACAACATAAACAGTGTTTTATCAGTAAATAAGTTCTTTACTTTGTACAATAGTGCAATTGACTTGGCTATTTTTGTTTTTAAATGGTTTATGTGAGGTCTCCATGTCAGTTTTACATCTATGATGACATCCAGAAACTTCACTTCACTGACTCTACAGATCTAAATACCATCAACTCTAAATGAAACATCGACAATTTTCTTTCTGTTACCTTAACAAATTAGTCTTATCCAAATTTAACGATCATTTATGAAGTTGAAACCAAATTTGTATTTTAATAAATTCTGTCTGCATTATCCCCAACATCCTTTCTATATTTTTACCAAAACAAAAAATGTAGTGTCATCTGCAAATAAAACACATTTATATCAACCCTGATACATTTACCAAATCATTTACATATAAAATAAATAACTTTGGCCCAAGTACAGAACCCTGAGGCACGCCACATGTGATATTATTTAATTCAGATCTTACATCATTTATTTGTACAAATGTTTTCTATCCTTTAAATAACTACTCACTGTAGTGCTGGTCCTGATACCATATTTGTTCAATTTTTCAATAAGAATATTGTGATCATTGAAGTCAAAAGCTTTCTTTAAGTCAACATAAACACAAACATGTTTTTGATCAACAACTTTTGTTATCTGTTCTATTAAATCATGACAGCATTGATGTGAAATTGTAATTATTAAACATTAATTTCTCACCACTCTTGTAGAGAGGGATTACTTTAGCTATCTTCATGATATCTGGAAATATTCCAGTTGAAAGTTTTACAATATTTTATTTTCTTCAACTCCTTGTTTCGTTGCTCTCAGTTTGGTGAACCCCTCTGGTCAGCTGGAGGACCGGTGGCCCACCTGCTGGACCAGAATCAGTGAAACCAGAGCTCCTCTGAGCTTCATCAGGCTCTCCTCCTCTTCGTCACCCTCCTCTTCCTCCTCTGGTTAAATAAACTGTGGTTTCTCAGGAAACTTGAAGAAGTAAAGTCTAAATGTTCGCACCTCGCCTGTGATTTTTCTCACGACTCCCACAACCCTCCTCTGCTCTTCACACAGGAGGGAGCGTCTTCTCTGAACCTCACAAATATCTGAGTGAGAAGGTCCAAACACAGACTGATGACATCATCAACACAGACCCGCTGCTCCACCTTCTGCGACATCGACCGGTACCGGCTGCCCGCTATCCGGGTCGAAGCAGCCGGGGACTGGGCAGCAACGACAGCTGCTCCCGTTACATTCAGACTTTAAAGTAGTTTTTAGGTGATTGTGTGTGTTTTAATGTAGTTATACAATGTCTGACTTTTATTTTGTGCAATAAAGATACTTTCGGCATTGCTGTTTGTTTTTCATTGAGTTAAATCCGTATGGAGGAAAAACAACATATTTACTCACACTCACAGGCATAAAGTGTGCAGTAACTGTAAGTTCATTGATAAGAAAATCTTTTTGGTTTTGTTTTACTGCATTTATGAACAACAGTTTGCTGTAGAAGTGGTTACAGACTAAATATCAGACTTTTTTATGTCAATATATAACCAGCACAGAGGAACGATAAAGAGCAGCTTCTGTGCCTCGATTTAAATTATACCACCCACAGAGCGGGGACACTAGATACTGAGGAAAAATCACCTACACCCGAGTAGAACTGAGTAGAATTAAGTAGAGTAGAACTGAGTAGAGTGGAAACAAGTAGAGTAGAATTAAGTAGAGTAGAATTAAGTAGAGTAGAACTAAGTAGAGTAGAATTAAGAAGAGTAGAACTGAGTAGAGTAGAACAAAGTGGAGTAGAACTGAGTAGAGTAGAACTGAGTAGAGTAGAACTGAGTATAGTAGAACTGAGTAGAGTAGAACTGAGTATAGTAGAACTNAAGTAGAATAAAACTGAGTAGAGTAGAACTGAGTAGAGTAGAATAAAGTAGAGTAAAACTGAGTAGAGTAGAACTGAGTAGAGTAGAATTAAGTAGAGTAGAACTGAGTAGAATTAAGTAGAATAAAACTGAGTAGAGTAGAACTGAGTAGAGTAGAATAAAGTAGAGTAAAACTGAGTAGAGTAGAACTGAGTAGAGTAGAATTAAGTAGAGTAGAACTGAGTAGCGTAGAATTAAGTAGAGTAAAACTGAGTAGAGTAGAACTGAGTAGAGTAGAATTAAGTAGAGTAGAACTGAGTAGCGTAGAATTAAGTAGAGTAAAACTGAGTAGAGTAGAACTGAGTAGAGTAGAACTGAGTAGAGTAAAACTGAGTAGAGTAGAACTGAGTAGAGTAGAACTGAGTAGAGTAAAACTGAGTAGAGTAGAACTGAGTAGAGTAGAACTGAGTAGAGTAGAATAAAGTAGAGTAAAACTGAGTAGAGTAGAATTAAGTAGAGTAGAACTGAGTAGAGTAGAATAAAGTAGAGTAAAACTGAGTAGAGTAGAACTGAGTAGAGTAGAATTAAGTAGAGTAGAATAAAGTAGAGTAGAACTGAGTAGAGTAGAACTGAATAGAGTAGAACTGAGTAGAGTAGAATTAAGTAGAGTAGAACTGACTAGAGTAGAACTGAGTAGAGTAGAACTGAGTAGAGTAGAACTGAGTAGAGTAAAACTGAGTAGAGTAGAACTGAGTAGAGTAGAACTGAGTAGAGTAGAATAAAGTAGAGTAAAACTGAGTAGAGTAGAACTGAGTAGAGTAGAATTAAGTAGAGTAGAACTGAGTAGAGTAAAACTGAGTAGAACTGAGTAGAGTAGAATTAAGTAGAGTAGAACTGAGTAGAGTAGAACTGAGTAGAGTAAAAGTGAGTAGAGTAGAACTGAGTAGAGTAGAATAAAGTAGAGTAAAACTGAGTAGAGTAGAACTGAGTAGAGTAGAATTAAGTAGAGTAGAACTGAGTAGAGTAAAACAGAGTAGAGTAGAACTGAGTAGAGTAGAATAAAGTAGAGTAAAACTGAGTAGAGTAGAACTGAGTAGAGTAGAATTAAGTAGAGTAGAACTGAGTAGAGTAAAACAGAGTAGAGTAGAACT
>NW_013952908.1:201700-202989 GCF_001266775.1 Austrofundulus limnaeus | reverse complement strand
TGTGTGTGTGTGTGTGTGTGTGTGTGTGTGTGTGTGTGTGTGTGTGGTTTTGTCCAGACCTGTAGTCCTTTTGAGGTTTACTGGTCTCTGAAGTATCTAGTGACTCAGGTCTTACAGTTTTTTCCTGGTGAACATGAAGCAGCACCATCAGCAGGTTCAGGGTCACAGACCTGGTTTTTAGTTTGTTCTGCTGTGTTTTGTTTTAAGGAGTAAAACTGTTTGATGTAAGAGAGACTTTAATGATGACAGTTAAACACAGACACAGAAAAACTGACCTCTCCTGGTCACCTCTGTGGGTCTCCACAGACCTGTAGGGTCTCCACAGACCTGTAGGGTCTCCACAGACCTGTAGGGTCTCCACAGACCTGTAGGGTCACCACAGACCTGTATGGTCTCCACAGACCTGTAGGGACTCCACAGACCTGTATGGTCACCACAGACCTGTAGGGTCACCACAGACCTGTATGATCTCCACAGACCTGTATGGTCTCCACAGACCTGTATGGTCTCCACCTGTAGGGTCACCACAGACCTGTATGGTCTCCACAGACCTGTAGGGTCTCCACAGACCTGTAGGGTCACCACAGACCTGTATGGTCTCCACAGACCTGTAGGGTCACCACAGACCTGTAGGGTCTCCACAGACCTGCAGAGACCACCATGACAGGTGGGCTCCACCCTTCAGCTGCAGGAAAAACCTTTTCCAAATATTCCATCTTCTGTTTTCCTGGTTTTGTTCAGCTCTTTCAGGACGTTTTAGTTGTTGTTCCTTTTGTACTTTTAGAAACATTTTACTTTATTCTCATAATATTTCTTAATGAAATGCACAGATTCAGATCCTTCAAAATCATTGTTCCGTCACAAATCTACTGCTGATCACAGCTGTCGGGTCAGAACTTCACATTCCTTCATGTTTCTTCATAACCTGAAAACATGTGAGCAGAAAGACGTTTAATTCAGTTCCTGAAAAGTTGTTTTTCACAGACAAGTTTCTGACTGACAGCAGTGTGCTGCTAATTCTAACCATGCTCATTTTTACAACTGGTAAAGCTAATACTACTAATGCTAATAGTTTTAGCTAGTTGCTACATTAGCTTAGCGTTAGCTTCCTTTAAGGCTCAGCATCAAACCGAGTTTCAGCAGAAAATAGAACTCAGTGTGATCAGAATCAGGTCGACCGGCAGAGCTTTGTTATTCTGAGGACATTTTATCAACCAGGAGAGCAGCGGGGGGTTATAAATCAACCTGAGTGTGTGTGTGTGTGTGTGTGTGTGTGTGTGTGTGTGTGT
>NW_013952908.1:197805-200700 GCF_001266775.1 Austrofundulus limnaeus | reverse complement strand
ACATATTTCCAGTTTCCTGTAACATATTTCCAGTTTCCTGTAACATATTTCCAGTTTCCTGTAACATATTTCCAGTTTCCCATAACATATTTCCTGTTTCTTGTATCATATTTCCTGTTTCTTGTATCATATTTCCTGTTTCTTGTAACAAATTTCCAGTTTCCTGTAACATATTTCCAGTTTCCCATAACATATTTCCTGTTTCTTGTATCATATTTCCTGTTTCTTGTATCATATTTCCTGTTTCCTGTATCATATTTCCTGTTTCTTGTAACAAATTTCCTGTTTCCTGTAACATATTTCTTGTTTCTTGTAACACATTTCCTGTTTCCTGTATCATATTTCCTGTTTCAGTAACATATTTCCTGTTTCCTGTATCATATTTCCTGTTTCCTGTAACATATTTCCTGTTTACTGTAACATATTTCTTGTTTCTTGTATCATATTTCCTGTTTCTTGTAACACATTTCCTGTTTCCTGTATCATATTTCCTGTTTCCTGTAACATATTTCCTGTTTACTGTATCATATTTCTTGTTTCTTGTATCATATTTCCTGTTTCTTGTAACATATTTCCTGTTTCTTGCATCATATTTCCTGTTTCTTGTAACATATTTCCTGTTTCCTGTATCATATTTCCTGTTTCTATAACGCTGGCATCTTTGACAGTAAACTTTGATTCTATGGAAAAACTGAACAGACTTTTCTCTGTGAGACTTTTAAAAGGATCTGTGTGTCATCCCACCAGGACCACCTGAACTCCTCAGACCCAATCAGACCCAGTCAGACCCAGTCAGACCCAGTCAGACCCAGTCAGACCCAGTTGGACCCAGTCAGACCCAGTTGGACCCAGTCATACCCTATCGGGCCACTCTCTGATAGACTGCCTCCATACAGATTAAAAAAGCTTCAAAATGTCCAGAAAAACAACAAAAAGCAGGAAGTGATTTATAAAACTTGAAGAATCAATAAAACTCACTTTATACAGTTCTGATCCAAACACAAGTGGTTCCTTAAAGACACGTTAGAACCAGCAGCTCAGGACCAGAACCAGAACCGTATGGTGAGGGTCCAAACAGCTTCAGACTCTTTCTGTCGCCACACTGAACCGTTTGTTCTGAGCTGGAGGAGCTCTTCTCCTTCAACAAGGCAGCTGTGTGTGTGTGTGTGTGTGTGTGTGTGTGTGTGTGTGTGTGTGTGTGTNTGTCTCTGTGAGGACAGAGTGTCTCTGCAGAGTGTCTCTGTGAGGACAGAGTGTCTCTGAAGACGTGTCTCTGTGAGGACAGAATGTCTCTGAAGACGTGTCTCTGTGAGGACAGAGTGTCTCTGAAGACGTGTCTCTGTGAGGACAGAGTGTCTCTGTGAGGACAGAGTGTCTCTGAAGAGTGTCTCTGTGAGGACAGAGTGTCTCTGTGAGGACAGAGTGTCTCTGTGAGGACAGAGTGTCTCTGTGAGGACAGAGTGAGGACAGAGTGTCTCTGAAGACGTGTCTCTGTGAGGACAGAGTGTCTCTGTGAGGACAGAGTGTCTCCGTCTCTGTTTGCTCAGAAAATAAAAAAATGTAGGACTCTGGACTTGTCCGTCTTGTTTTCAGGGGGGACAGGTCCACAGACTCAGAAAGTTCTATCTTGTCATCAACGGGACAAAGTCTGCAGCAGCTGATTAGTCTCTTCTCCGTCAGCGATGAAGCAGCTTCCTGTCTGTATGATAACAACTTCCTGTCTATAAGCGCTCCTGAAGTCTCTCATCCAGAACTCAGATTCACATTTCCTGCTGGGTTCTGCTCCCAGACCGGGTCAGACCCCCACACCGGCGCCGCCCGCCTCAGGTAAACAAAGGGCTCTCTGTGTGTTTCTGAAAACTCTGCTGTGGTCATGTGACCTGCTGCCTCCTCGTTAGTCTGCAGACAGAAACACCTGCGGCCCCCGAGGAGACCCTGGAGGCATCAGCAACAGACAGGTCAACTACATTACCCAGAATCCTCGGRGGAGGAGTCCTCGCCTGTTTGAGCTGCTCCTCCGCTCCATTCCACAGTTATAAGCTTAGTGTAGTTAAATCACTGCTTCAGGACACACCTGTGCACAGGTACGTGATCACCTGCTGAGAACAACTCAGACTAAAACCYAGAAAATAAAACCCTGTTTTAAAACCAGAAGTAGGCGGAGCTTCTCTGACTTCCTGCTGCTTGTCCTGGAGCAACACGTGCGTCAGAACCCGCCACAGTCCACCGAGGCCTCTCTCCTCGACACCTTAGCGTCTGCAGAGGCCTGCAGTCGAACATGACTTCAACGTAAATAATTAACGAGCAGGAGACGAGCTGCTGACAGGAGCAGAGTTAAAAACACGCCGTGAGCTTTCACCACCTGGAGACGAGCTGCGGACGTTTTAACGACAAGGAGCTCGTTAAACAAGCAGGAACAACCTGTCAGCAGATCGGTCAGGGTTCAGAGGTCACGGCTTGTGGTCTGTGGACATTTTAAAGCTGTTGACATGGTGGTCGACAGGCCGCGACCCTTCATCCCTACAGCACACTCTTCCTCATTACGACCCAGAGACACGTGTCTGCTCCCAGCAGCAGGAAGTGGAGTTCCACAGGATAAAGAACCACAGAAGAAATGTTCATCTGAATCAGAAAAACACCTTTCCTGTTTCCTGTCATGTTTCCTGTAACATGTATCATTTTACTGTGACACATTTCTTGTTTCTTGTAACACATTTCCTGTTTCTTGTAAAACATTTCCTGTTTCCTGTAACATGTTTCCTGTTTCTTGTAAAACATTTCCTGTTTCCTGTAACATATTTCCTGTTTCCTGTAACATATTTCCTGTTTCCTGTAACATATTTCCTGTTTCTTGTAACATATTTCCTGTTTGTAGCAGGCAAAGAAATTATCATC
>NW_013952908.1:194906-196805 GCF_001266775.1 Austrofundulus limnaeus | reverse complement strand
CTGAATGTGTGTGTCTGTTTCTGTGTGTGAGTCTGTGTGTGTGTCTCTCTCTGTGTGTTTCCAGATGTTGCACACGTCTGTCTCCTCCTGCAGATGTTGAACACCTGGACCTGCTCCTGTCACTCAAACCCTGTGTGTAACTTTCGGATCAATGGAAGCGTTTTCTGAAGCGTCAGCAGGACCAGGAGGTGGACCGGGTCGATGGTCGGTCCATAAATCAGCTGTTCTGGATCAGGAGTTCTCAGATCATTAATCATTTTAAATCAGAGAGGAAACCCRTTTATCTGGACCTGGTCTTGGTTCTGAACGAGCTGTAACCTTTTCCTTTAGTTTTTATAAAATGTTGTGGTTTTAAACTTTGTGGTTTTCAGAAGTGGGCACTAGTCCCCTCAAGTGCAAACACACTGACTGCAGACCTAAATTTCTCCTTTGCACTTCAGGGCTTCACTAGTTTCTTTAAATGAAGTGTGGATTTGTGCTTTCTATATTTAGAGATAAGTAGCGCTAATGGAAAATAATGTTTTATATTTGATCTGCATGTTTTCTTACTGAAGCCCTACCAAAAACATAATAAARTGACCAAGAAGCAGCAGAACTAGCAATCCACAACTAGTTTTTATTTTAACATCATGATTTAAAAGTCTGTTTCAACAAATCACCTCCCCAAACCGCGACGAAATGCGTTAATCTGTGAAAGAAAACGATCTTTCCACTAGATGGCAGTAAAGTGCTGACATGACTCATTTAAACTGGAATATTTTCTGGTAAACAGAGACAAACTAGTGCTTTATGTTTAGTTTCTGCTAAATTTTATTGAGCATATTTGCTTTTGAACTTGTGGACCTAAATAATTTGACTAGTGCTTTAGAAATTGTGCAACTAAAATTTGAATTAGCGCTGCGATTTAAACCGTGAGAAGAACTTTGTTTATGTTTTATTAAAGCTTTTTATTTTTCTGAAGAAAACTGCTTTAGACCTGACAGGACCTCCTTCTGGACTCTGGGACTATCTTTAGACCTGATGGGCCCTCCTCCTGGACTCTGGGACTATCTTTAGACCTGATGGGCCCTCCTCCTGGACTCTGGGACTATCTTTAGACCTGATGGGACCTCCTCCTGGACACTGGGACTATCTTTAGACCTGATGGGACCTCCTCCTGGACATTGGGACTATCTTTAGGTCTCTGAGAGGTCCCTCAGACCTGATGGGCCCTCCTCCTGGACTCTGGGACTATCTTTAGACCTGATGGGACCTCCTCCTGGACTCTGGGACTATCTTTAGACCTGATGGGACCTCCTCCAGGACACTGGGACTATCTTTAGGTCTCTGAGAGGTCCCTCAGACCTGATGGGACTCTGAGAACCTTGGACCGTCAGGCGGACCCCAGCCTGCCTCCAGGGAGAGAGCTGATTGGTTTACACAGATAAGCATCTTGTTGCCGTGGAAACAGTGGTGTAGCTGTCTGTCAAGCTCCTGTTCCCACGGTAACAAAGCCCCTCTGGTCTGGATGGAAAGTTCCCCCTCAGACTGATGGGAACAGAGTCTGGTCTGAGGTTTACAGTCTGACCTTTGACCTCTGAGCTGATCCTATTCTTTCAGTCCAGATCTGGGTCCAGAGTCAGACTCTGCTGGCTCCCAGTCTCTGATCCAGTCTGTCCTGAGTCCTGATCCCACCGGGCCCAGAAACACAGTCAGTCTGAGGCCGGCAGGAAGCAGCAGCTAAACCAGTTAAACCAGTTAAACCAGTTAAAGTTTGTCTCATGATGAGAAATATATTGTTTGGACCAAAACCAGAACCCAGAATCTGCTGAATTAAGACGTCTGATGGTTTTAATGAGTCTGACACAGGACACCAGGAACACACACACACACACACACACACACACACACACACACACA
>NW_013952908.1:192510-194338 GCF_001266775.1 Austrofundulus limnaeus | reverse complement strand
ACACACACACACACACACACACACACACACACACACACCGGGTCCAGACGGCCCCGCGGTCTGGGAGGTGCAGGTGAGCGGATCAGGTATCTGGTCCTGAATGGAGGCTGGAGGTGGGACACAAAGACTGCTTTTAAAGACACATCTGGAGACGGGGCGGCTGAAAACCAGACCGGTCCTCCAGAACTTTCTGTTCTCCAGGAGAACAGACTCAGGTTTCTGCGATCAGGCTGACCTCTGACATCCTGGTCTGAAGGGTCTGAGGAGTCTTATAGGGGTCTGAAGGATCTGAAGGATCTGAGGGTCTGAAGGATCTGAAGGGTCTGAGGAGTCTTATAGGGGTCTGAAGGATCTGAAGGGTCTGAGGAGTCTTATAGGGGTCTGAAGGATCTGAAGGGTCTGAAGGATCTGAAGGGTCTGAGGAGTCTTATAGGGGTCTGAAGGATCTGAAGGGTCTGAGGAGTCCTATAGGGGTCTGAAGGATCTGAAGGATCTGAAGCGTCTGAAGGGTCTGAGGAGTCTTATAGCGGTCTGAAGGATCTGAAGGGTCTGAAGGATCTGAAGGGTCTGAGGAGTCTTATAGGGGTTTGAAGGATCTGAAGGGTCTGAAGGGTCTGAAGGATCTGAAGGATCTGAAGGATCTGAAGGGTCTGAGGGGTCTGAAGGGTCTGAGGGGTCTGAGGAGTCTGAGGAATTTGACAGCTCAGAACCTGCAGTAATGAAGGTGTTGCTCCGATCCAAAGGAGCTGAGCTGTAAACCTAAGTCCTAACCCTCACCTGTGGTCCTGAGGTTTGGATCAGAACCAGGTCCTGGAAGCATCTTCCTCCTCTTCCTCACCTCAGAGAGAAGGCGAGGAAGACTGTTGCTCCTCTTCATCAGGAGGAGTCAGCTGAGGTGGTTCAGGTCTCAGATTAGGATGGGTCAGAACCAGAACTCTGGTCTGGGTCTCCCTCCAGGAGACGATAAAGGAGGATCAAACAGGATCACCTCCGTACACCATGCTCGTTTCTATTTACACTTTATTTTAAATAGAATCTAAACCAGCAGCTTTTGGTCCACATCTCCTGGTTCTGGAGGATGGGTCGGGTCTAACATGTTGGCTGATGGTCCTGAGCCCTGGTACTGAGTCCTGGTACTGAGTTCTGGTACTGAATCCTGGTACTGAGTCCTGGTACTGAATCCTGGTAATGAGTCCTAATACTGAGTCCTGGTACTGAGTCCTAATACTGTCCTGAGCCCTGGTACTGAGTCCTGGTACTGAGTCCTGGTACTGAATCCTGGTAATGAGTCCTAATACTGAGTCCTGGTACTGAGTCCTAATACTGTCCTGAGTCCTGGTACTGAGTCCTGGTACTGAGTCCTGGTACTGTCCTGAGTCCTGGTACTGAGTCCTGTTACTGAGTCCTGGTACTGAGTCCTGTTACTGAGTCCTGGTACTGAATCCTGGTACTGAGTCCTGGTACTGAATCCTGGTACTGAGTCCTGGTAATGAGTCCTGGTACTGAGTCCTAATACTGTCCTGAGTCCTGGTACTGAGTCCTGGTACTGAATCCTGGTACTGAGTCCTGGTACTGAGTCCTAATACTGAGTCCTGGTACTGAGTCCTAATACTGTCCTGAGTCCTGGTACTGAATCCTGGTACTGAGTCCTGGTACTGAGTCCTGGTACTGAGTCCTGGTACTGAGTCCTAATACTGTCCTGAATCCTGGTACTGAGTCCTGGTACTGAGTCCTGTTACTGAGTCCTGGTACTGAATCCTGGTACTGAGTCCTGGTACTGAATCCTGGTACTGAGTCCTGGTAATGAGTCCTGGTACTGTCCTGAATC
>NW_013952908.1:191198-191688 GCF_001266775.1 Austrofundulus limnaeus | reverse complement strand
ACAGACCTGAAGACAGACCTGTAGACAGACCTGAAGACAGACCTGAAGACAGACCTGAAGACAGACCTGTAGACAGACCTGCAGACAGACCTGAAAACAGACCTGTAGACAGACCTGAAAACAGACCTGAAAACAGACCTGTAGACAGACCTGCAGACAGACCTGAAAACAGACCTGAAAACAGACCTGTAGACAGACCTGAAAACAGACCTGAAAACAGACCTGTAGACAGACCTGAAAACAGACCTGAAAACAGACCTGTAGACAGACCTGAAAACAGACCTGCAGACAGACCTGAAAACAGACCTGAAAACAGACCTGTAGACAGACCTGTAGACAGACCTGAAAACAGACCTGTAGACAGACCTGTAGACAGACCTGAAAACAGACCTGTAGACAGACCTGAAAACAGACCTGAAAACAGACCTGAAAACAGACCTGTAGACAGACCTGAAAACAGACCTGAAGACAGACCTGAAAACAGACCTGT
>NW_013952908.1:189181-190361 GCF_001266775.1 Austrofundulus limnaeus | reverse complement strand
TGTGTGTGTGTGTGTGTGTGTGTGTGTGTGTGTGTGTGTGTGTGTGTGTGATGAGTCACAGTCTTGTGATTTTTGCTGAACTTTTGCTCTAATTTGACATTTTAAAATGAAAACAAACAAAAAAGAGCAGCTTTCATTAACTCCTGCAGCAACAAAGCAGCATGTAGGACTATTTAGGACCCTGTAAGACCCTGTAGTACTTTGTAGTACTCTGTAGTACTCTACAGACCTCTGTAGTACTCTGTTGGACCCTGTAGGACCCTGCAGGACCCTGTAGGACCCTGTAGTACTTTGTAGTACTCTATAGACCTCTGTAGTACTCTGTTGGACCCTGTAGGACTGCAGGACCCTGTAGGACTGTAGGACTGTAGGACCCTGCAGGACTGTAGGACCCTGTAGGACTGTAGTCTGAGGTTTACTTTTTACTCTGTGGTTCTGCCTGACAACCTGCCCCTCATGGTAACCAGTGACTCAGCAGATTCTTCTAGATTACCCAGCATGCTTTGCTTCCATCATGGCCGCCCCCACATCAGAGGCTCAACAGGAAACAAGAAGAGGAAGAGTTTCAAAACAAAACTCAGTGAATCTCTTCAGAATAAGAGTCTGACTCACAGGAAGTTGGACCAGAACTGGTTTTACTCAATTCTTCAGTCTTTTCTGCCTGTGGTTCTGAAGGTTCTGCAGGTTCTGAAGGTTCTGAAGGTTCTGCAGACTCCAGCTTCAAAGAAAAACTGAAGCAGTTCTACAAGAACCAGATGTGAGTCGTGCAGGTCTGAACCTGTAGACCCAACTGTTTACACCACAGTACCTGACCCACCAGAACCAGACCTGCACTACAGAACCAGACTATCAGAACCAGACCTGCACTACAGAACCAGACTATCAGAACCAGACCTGTTCTACAGAACCTGACCCTTCAGAACAAGACTATCAGAACCAGACTATCAGAACCAGACCTGCACTACAGAACCAAACTATCAGAACCAGACCATCAGAACCAGACCTGTTCTACAGAACCTGACCCGTCAGAACCAGACCATCAGAACCAGACCTGTTCTACAGAACCTGACCCGTCAGAACCAGACCACCAGAACCAGACCTTCACTACAGAACCAGACTGTCAGAACCGCACCTGCTCTACAGAACCAGACCACCAGGACCAGACCATCAGAACCAGACC
>NW_013952908.1:187675-188181 GCF_001266775.1 Austrofundulus limnaeus | reverse complement strand
ATCAAATACTGTGAAACTGGTGTAAATGTTGAAAATACTGTGATATAAAACTTTGATCATACCACCCAGCTCTACTTGAACGCATCGTTCCAGCAGTGAAACAGACACTTCCTGAGATTTATCATTTAAACAAGAAAACTTTTAAAAAAATAACTAAAAACATCCCTGAGACCCTGACTCAGTCCAGAACCTGAACTGGACTGTGGTGGGACCTTCAAGGACCAGAACCAGACTCTGTAGGGTTCACCTGCAGGACCGCCTCCAACAGGAAACACTCCCAACAGTCCACCTCACCTTCATCACCTTCCTCACCATCATCTTCCTCACCATCATCTTCATCACCTTCCTTCATCTTCTTCATCACAATAAACCCAAAACTTCACTTTTCTGCTGCTAAAACCACCAAACTCCTCTTCATCAGTGTTCCTGCAGGATTTACTCTGAAGCTAAAAATCACACACACACACACACACACACACACACACACACACACACACACACACACA
>NW_013952908.1:185308-187246 GCF_001266775.1 Austrofundulus limnaeus | reverse complement strand
GGACCGGACCGGACCGGAGAGGAGCGGGTCTTACCTCTGGAGCTGCTGAAGGCGGTGTACCAGGACAGGGAGACCAGCCCGCTCAGCCCGAACAACAAGACCGTCAGGAAGGAGACATTTCGGAACCTCATGTCCGGAACCCCGGGAGCATGTCCGCACCGAGAGGGGGGGAGGTTCGGGGGGAGGAACGGTGGTTGGACGGACAGGTAGACCAGAACCAGAGATCCAGGAGCAGCTCAGACCGTGAGAGCGCCAGCACCGAGACTGAACAGGGGCGGACTGGAGCCGAGGACNGAACAGTGGACCAGCTCTACGCCCTCAGCAGGGTCCAGGTCCTGGAACAGTGGACCAGCTCTACACCCTCAGCAGGGTCCTGGAGGGTTCATGGGAGTTCAACCAGTCTACATGTGTTTTGTGGACTTGGAGAAGGCTTTCAACCGTGTCCCTCAGGGACTCCTGTGGGGGGTACTCTGGGAGTATGGGGTACCAGGTCCATTGATACGGGCTGTTAGGTCCCTGTAGGACRGGTACCAGAGCTTGGTCCACATTGATGMTAGTAAGTCGGACTRGTTTCAGGTGAGAGTTGGACTCCACCAAGGTTGTCTGARGGACAGACGGGGGCGTTCCAGTTTAAATCTACCAGTGGGAACAGGGAAATTACCACTTCCCAGGAGACGTTCAGTTCTCTGTTGTTCAGGAACAGTTCTATCTGACAAACATTAAGTTCTGCAGAACATTTAAACGGTCCGATCGGGTCAGAACATCAGACAGTTTCTGTTTCAGCAGCTCTGAGGTTCTGAGCTTCAACACACAGTCCAAAACCCCCGCAAGGCAGAACATGAGGTCAAAGTTGACATCTAAAAACATAAAATCACACACACACACACACACACACACACACACACACACACACACACACTGGGTCACATGTTCTGATAAAACCCACTCTGAGGTTACACAACAGAGCCCAGACAGAAACTGTTCCTGAACAGAGGAGGCTTTCACTGAAGGTTCAAACCTACCAGAACCAGAACCAGAAGGAACAAATACAGAGTGCTGCAGTTAGTACTTCAGGACAAGGACCGGACTGTAWAGTCCTTCAGATGGTTCTGGTTCTGAGTCTGACCCGACCTGCAGCAGAACTCATTAAATCTTCAGGAACCTCCTGAGACTCATGGAGACATTCCTGCAGAAAGTGCTACAGCTACCTGCTGCTGTAATGTGGACAGAACCAGTCTGAGGGTTCAGTTCTTTGCTTCTGACCCACTGCAGGAACCAGAACCAGAACCAGAACCAGAACCAGAACAGGCTGACCTTTGACCTCTCCTGTCAATCACTGACATGTTGTCTGAAATGTTTGCTTCAGGAGGTCAGCAGCCGTTCAAACCGGGTTTCAAGTTCTGAGCCTGGGTTCAGCAAACAGAACCACCCCTGACCCGGACCAAAGAGCAGCAGAACCCAGCCGGTCCACTGCAGGAGGAACTGTTTTATTCTGAAAGGTTCTGTTTTGAATAGTTTACATTATTACAGCACGTCCTGCACTTTATTTTGAAAACCATTAATGCAGTGAAATAATTTAAGTTATTTATAATAATTATTCATGTTTATAATCCTCAGGTCAGAGTGTGGACCGGGTCAGAGTGTGGACCGGGTCAGAGTGTGGACCAGGTCAGAGTGTGGACCGTGTCAGAGTGTGGACCGGGTCAGAGTGTGGACCGGGTCAGAGTGTGGACCAGGTCAGAGTGTGGACCAGGTCAGAGTGTGAACCGGGTCAGAGTGTGGACCAGGTCAGAGTGTGAACCGGGTCAGAGTGTGGACCGGGTCAGAGTGTGAACCGGGTCAGAGTGTGGACCGGGTCAGAGTGTGGACCGGGTCAGAGTGTGGACCGGGTCAGAGTGTGGACCGGGTCAGAGTGTGGACCGGGTCAGAGTGTGGACC
>NW_013952908.1:182390-184308 GCF_001266775.1 Austrofundulus limnaeus | reverse complement strand
ACACGGAGGGGGCGGGGCGTGGCAGACTCGTTAAAATAAACAAATCCTCACACAACAAACCTTAAATATTAAATAGGTATTTCCGACATTTTAAAGCGTGTTTAATAGATATGAACAATCAGTATCTTACCTGCTGTAGATAGCTCTTTGGGTTTAGAGATATTAGAGTTTAAAGCCCAAAAAAAGTGTCTGTCAACCAGGACCTGACCCACAAGGCCTTCCTGCAGGTGGTGGGTCCAAACAAACGCAAGTAGGGGTCTCTGCAGACAAGTGGGCGTGTCACAACAAAAGGCGATTCTAAAGCGACACACCTGATTTGATGGACTTTGTTAAAGGGTCACACCTGACTGGACAGGCACCACCTGATTGGACAAGAACAAAAGGGGCGTTACTTTACGGCACCACTTTTTCTGGAGACCCCTACTTGGGTCACATTTCTCCTGGTTYACCTTAGTGTTGGGGTCAGGGTCAGGCTGTAAAGAGGTCAAGCAGGGTCCAAGGATACCATCATGTAGGCCTCGTAGCCCATAGTGTTTATGGTTTAGACACGCCCACTCTTGTGACACGTCCACTTTGATTCCGCAGATAACCCCTTCTCGACAAACGGGCCGGGCCAGACCATCCACGGCAAGCCCCTCCCTCCAGGTCCGGCTCTGATGGCTCCAGTAAGTCTGCAGTCCTGAAGGCACACAAAGGTCAGGAACTCTGGGTGATCCGGGAGGTTTCTGCAGGGCAGCTGGACTCAGAGACAGGCTGAGTGGTTCAGTTCTCCATGAGACTCAGTTGGACCTGCTGCTCCTCCAGAGGAACCAGCTGAGGTGCTTCATTTGGTCCAGATGCCTCCTGGACGCCTCCCTCAGGAGGTGTTCTGGACGTGTCTAACTGGGAGGAGACCCCGGGGAAGACCTGGGACACTCTGGACAGACTTTGTCCCCCCAGCTGGAATGAAGAGATCAAATGTTCAAACAGGAGATGAGTTCTGATCAAAGGACGTCAGGAAGCTGTTAAAGTCTGCAGCGCCACCTGCTGGTCAGGGTTTGTTCTCACAGAACTGAAGGAAATCAAATGAAAGAAACATTTTAATATTGATGTGGTTCTGATGGAGAGGTGCTTCTACTGTGCTGCTCTGACATCTAGTGTTCACAGACAGGATGTACAGCTTYATGAGAAAAATCCGCACGATGACGTCATTTTGGCATAAAGTTTATTAAGAGATCAAGCAGCTATCTTCAGTCTCTAAAATCCATATAAATATGTAAGTATACATAAATGTACATGAATTTACTACAGTACATAAATATATCTTCACTTTGTATGATTTAACCATATTTGTGTCATATTTATCTTTGTGTTGTTTTGTATCTCTGCCTTTTGCTGGAGCTGCTGTAACAAACCCAACTTCCAGCTCTGGTTCTGAGTCTGAAAATAAAATAATTATGCTAAGTTAAAGGTTCAGATTTTCTGTTAATAAGAAACATAAGTTTCAAAATGACAAGAAAAGTTCGGATAATCATCCTTTCAGGGCCACAGGTGTCCATCTCCAGCAGTCACTGTGCGAGGGGCGGGGTGCCGTCATTCATGTTCATTTTATTTCTGTCAGTTTGTGGGTTTTATTTTAAGACAAATCAGTTTCATTCAGGCAGCTTTAGGTGAGAGAAGGAAGGAAAACCAGAACCAGACTAACCCATCCGGACCCGCTGGTAGGTGAAGAAACAACAGGTGTTTGTCGGTCACCTGAAAACAGAAACACACAAAGAATTCAAAGAATTCCACTCAGCTGGAAGACTTTTACAAAGCTGCATGACGTCATTTTTAGCTTCTGCACCTCTGAAAAATGTCTAAAAGACATCTAGCAGATGTCTTAAAGAGTAACTTACCCCAAAATTAACTTTTTTTAGCTGATAAACTGTCTAGAATG
>NW_013952908.1:180067-181390 GCF_001266775.1 Austrofundulus limnaeus | reverse complement strand
ACATATGTCTAAAAGACATCTAACAGATGTCTGAAACTCGTTTCACATATGTCTAAAAGATGTCTTATATATCATCCATCCATCCATTTTCTGTACACGCTTCTTCCTTTTCAGGGTTGCGTGGGTCACTGGTGCCCATATCCAGCAGTCACAGTGTGAGGGGTGGGGTACACCCTGGACAGGTCTCAGTCCATCACAGAGACACACATTGAGACAAACGAGACAAACAACCATTCACTCCATCACTCACACCTAGGGACAATTTAGAGTTATCAGTTAACCTAACAGTCATGTTTTTGGTCTGTGGGAGGAAGCCGGAGTACCCGGAGAAAACCCACGCATGCATGGAGAGAACATGCAAACTCTACCCAGAAAGGTCCCCTGACCGGGATTTGAACCGGTGACCTTCTTGCTGGGAGGCATCAGCTCTACCAACTGAGCCACCGTTAAAACCTTTAAATGTCTTTAATATGTCTAAAATAATTCTTATGTGTTGAACAGATAAAAGATGTCATAGATATCCAAAAGAAGCCTTAAAATGTCTTAATATGTCTAGGAAGTCTGACAGATGTTTGAAAAATGTCTGATAGATGTCTGAAAGATGTCTCACATATGTCTAAGACATCTTAAATATGTCTAAAAGACATCTTACAGGTGTCTGAAAGATGTTTTACAGATGTCTGAAAGATGTCTAAAAGGCACTAACAGATGTTTGAAATATGTTTTATATGTCTTACAGATATCTTAAAGATGTTTCACATATGTCTAAAAGACATCTTACAGATATCTTAAAGATGTTTCATGTCTAAAAGACATCTTACAGATGTCTGAAAGATGTTTCATATATGTCCAAAAGATGTCTTACAGATGCCTGAAAGACTTTTAGCATATGTCTAAAAGACGTCTTGCAGAAATCTAAAAGATGTTTCACATATGTCTAAAATACATCTTACATATGTCTAAAAGACGTCTTACCGATGTCTGAAAGATGTTTCACATATGTCTAACAGACGTCTTACAGATATCTTACAGATGTTTCACATATGTCTAAAAGACGTCATGGAAAAAACCAAACAAACAATAAAACAGTTCTTCTTAATGTCTGAAAGGGACTCATGAGCAGAATGATGTTTCAAAATACAGTCACTACATCTGATAAAAAAAACAAAACAAAATAATAACAATCACTAAACTTCAGTCTCCAAGTGGCTGATCTAAGACCAGAAAACTAAGAATAAAAAAAAAGTTTCTTAAAATCAGTTGTGAGAAAATCATCTGGGACAAGGTGAACCACAGCAGCACATAAAGTGCAAAAAAAAAAAT
>NW_013952908.1:178500-179466 GCF_001266775.1 Austrofundulus limnaeus | reverse complement strand
CACACACACACACACACACACACACACACACACACACGTTGTACAGGACAACATAACAAAAATATATGAAGAATGAACTGATAGTTAAAAGTATTGCTCATTTCTGATAAGACTTTTGTTAATGTGTTCTATTTCCACCAAAATAATCATTTTAAGAGTTTATAAAGCACAATTTAGACCACTTTAAAACAGTTGCTGAACTTTCCCACTAGGTGAGAACACACACTCAAACTTGTCAGATACTTCATACAATCAGCTCCACACAAATTTACATACACTCCAGCTGCTGTTAGTTTCAGCTACTCAGCACAAAAAGCAAACAACAGCAGATCAACATTTACCTGAATTCATTAGATTTGATTAAGACAACAATTACCCCGGGGAGACAACAGATTGACCACTCACGGAGGCCATGATAAGGCTTCAGGCCCTCACTGTTTTAACATTACCTCTGCGCACGCCCTCCTATCTCCTGTGGCTTAATGACACTTTCATCCTGCCCAACATTTCCCTGTTGTGTCTAACAATGGAAATAAACAACTTTCACAAACCTGTCAGARGGCCGTTGTCTCCATACTCTGGACAGAACTAACAAAACAGCTATCGCCCTTTGGACCAGGRGATCCAGAGACCTAGCAGATTAAGCGAAAGTCCCCGAGAAACTAAACCCCTCTTGTGAATTTAATTTAGCCCGGACGGTCTCACCATCCTGTACAGGCCTACCGTGACCTGAAACCCAAAGCCAGCAGAGTCAGAGGGCGTGGAAATAAAAAATTTAATTTCTTATGCAGTGTGCCGAATTACACATAATTTTGGTATTAATACAACAAAGTTTAGCTCACCATGTCACTGCCAGAGCAAAGCTTCTTTTATCCAGCATGGAGTCATGGTCTGAGCCCAAATCATCAGCTCCTCATAAAACAAACAGACAAACAAACAAACAAACAAACAGACAAACAAATAAAT
>NW_013952908.1:175579-178007 GCF_001266775.1 Austrofundulus limnaeus | reverse complement strand
CATTTATACAGTATGTTATCCAAACAGACGATTTTGGTGTAGAAATTGGGCCAAGGAGAGAATGATGTTTGATGAACAGCAACAAGAATGATTACTTCTAACAGATATCGTCCTGATGTTAAATGACTTTGTCCGAGAGAAAACAGAAAATAAAGAGTAAAAATCATAAAACATAAAGACATTTTAAAGTAAGCAAAAGAGGTCACTGACTCTTGGCCTGAGAAGAAACGTAGGACTTGAAAGGATAATTCATTTTTCCAAGACAGATGTCTTACAGATGTCTGGAAGATGTTTAACAAATGTCTAAAAGACGTCTTACAGATGTCTGAAAGACATTTAACATATGTCTAAAATACATATTACAGATGTCTGAAAGACATTTAACATAGTCTAAAAGACTTCTTACAGATATCTAAAAGACGTTTGACATATGTCTAAAAGACGTCTTACAGATATCTAAAAGACGTTTGACATATGTCTAAAAGACGTCTTACAGATGTCTGAAACATCTTTCATATATGTCTGAAAAATGTCTTAAAGTTGCCTGAAAGATGTTTCACATATGTCTAAAACACATCTTACAGATGTTTCACATGTCTAAAAGATGTCTTACAGATGTTTGAAAGACATTTCACGTATGTCTAGGAGACGTCTTACAGATGTCTGAAAGATGTTTCACATATGTCTAAAAGACATCTTACATATGTCTAAAAGACATCTTACAGTTGTCTGAAGGATGATTCACGTATGTCTAAAAGACGTCTCACAGATGTATAACAGCTGTCTTACAGATGTCTAAAAACGTCTTAGAGATGTCTTACAAATGACTGAAAGATGTTAAAAAGAAATCTTAATTACATCTATTATGTGTCTAAATGTATTTTTCTAAACAGCAGCTAATAATGTGAAATAAAACCTAAACATCTGCTCAACATTTACAAACCCTTTCTAACCTACAGTTTAAATGGAAATTTAATTTAAAGATAAAATTTAAATGATCTATGTGTGATGTAAACAAAAAGCTGTTTATCTGTGAAGCAAATCAGAAGTAAACAAAAAGCTGTTTTACAGAGTTTCCTCAACAGATTTCAGGATGAAACCGGGTCAGAGGAGAGGATGAGGAGCTGATGAAGAGGAGTTGGGTCAGAACTTGAGTGATGAAGAGGAGCTGAGGGCGGGAGGATGAAGCGGCGGGAGGAGGAGTAACACTCAGATGCGGAAGAAGAAGAACCAGGCGGTGAGCAGCAGAAGAAGAAGAAGCCCACCATGACCGCCGGAGTGCAGCTCCTTCAGGCGGACACTTGTTGATGAAGCCCCGGCGCAGCGGCGGCTCCTCGGCCTCTGATTGCCCGCCTTCGCGTGTCTTCCCGCGGGTTCGGGCCCCGCTGGTTCGCCGCTGGCTGGCCTCCCAGCCCCCGCAGAGGCAGAGCAGACAGCCTCGGTAACTGCGGGTCTGTCGGACCGACATGTCATCTTTTCTTCATCCAGCCTCCTGAGCCCGGGCTCCGGGGCTGTCCTCCGCGCGGCGCCGCTGGGTGGCACCGCTGTCTCCGGGCGGGTCGGGGGGTTGAACCGACGAGACTCCAGTGGTTCTGGCCGGGTTTGTTTGCGGAACTCGGATTGTTTTTTTCTTCAGGAGTTTGATGATTAACAGGCTGGTTCGGTTCGGCGGGATCCTCCAGGAAACACACCGACCTCGGCGCCCTCTCCGCCGGGCAGCACCGCTGGATCGGGCCGCTGAAATGAGCCCTTATCTGGAACCAGCAGCGTCTTATCTGTCATAGAACAGGCCCAGTTTGTGTCACACTGTCGGAACCGGCGGTTCTGGTTCGTGTGTTTTTGTAGCCGGAGCTGAAGCGCGGAGGGAAGTTCAGGACTCACGCCGAGCTCAGCGCCCCTCCGCCGGGCTGCGCGGCTGTGTTCGGTCCGGCGGGACTCCCCTCGGTTCGGGTGAAACATTCACGATAAATCCAGGCTTCTCCGCCGGATTGGACCGCGCCTGGTTCCGTGTTGTTGTGGGGTTTTGTGGAAGGACATGGCCGAGTCGGGCCTGCCCGGTTCGGCGGACCTGGACGCCGCCAACGGCCGGGCATCGAGCCCCGCGGCCGGGAGGAAGAGGGCGCAGGAGTCCCCGGGTCCACGGCCCAAGTACCAGAGTTCTGGACCGGGTCACTGCTTCAAGAGGGTCACCCTGACCAAACCCACCTTCTGCCACGGCTGCAGCGACTTCATCTGGGGCCTGATCGGGTTCCTGTGTGAAGGTAAGACCTGAACAGAACCACTGAGACCCTCAGGACCATACAGACCCATATAGACCCAGACAGAACCACTGAGACCCCTCAGGACCACACAGACCCATATAGACCCAGACAGAACCACTGAGACCCTCAGGACCACACAGACCCATATAGACCCAGACAGAACCACT
>NW_013952908.1:167939-169419 GCF_001266775.1 Austrofundulus limnaeus | reverse complement strand
GATTGACTCATGTCAGATTGACTCATGTCAGATTGACTCATGTCAGAATGACTCAGCTCAGTCTGAAAGATCAGGTCTTCCATCAGACTCTCTCAGGAAGGTCTAAATAAAGACGCTGCTGGTCAGTCCTCCATCAGAGGCCTGCAGCTGGGTGCTCTGCTGCAGCCTGACTGACAGGAAGCAGCAGCTGAAACTCTACAGCCGGTCGAAGCGTGGCTCAGAAAGCCGACAGGAAGCAGCCGGCGCTGATCGACCCGTTCAGCCTGAGATAACGATGAGATAATTTCCAGTGTTGCAGTTTCAGAGCTTCACTCTGTGTCTGAGAGGAGCTCTGGGTTTCTGCTTCCTGTTAGAACCAGCTGATGTGACTAAAGACCTCAGGAGGTCCAGATGAAGGTGGACAGAGACCGTGGGTCCTGTAATGTTTTCTAACAGARCATTTTGGTTCGTTCTGCCTGAGCAGACTGAACCACCTGAGGTTTGAAGATGGCGTCTCCAGTTTTGAAATCTTTCCATAGATGTTCATCAGGATCAGGATCAGGATCTGGMYTCCTGGAGGTCCATTTAAAAGAGTTTGAAGGACCGATGTTAACTGAAGCCTACAACCTAAACCTCTGTGTTGGACTGTTTGTCTCCACCCTGCTGGACAGGATTAACCATCAGTTTTACATCTTCTGCAGCTGGACACGTTCCATCACCACTGGAGGGAGGGGAACCTGGCGTCGGCGGCCAGGTGTGAGGTGTGTCGGCGCTCGTGTGGCTCCTCGGAGGTCCTGGCAGGGATGAGGTGCGAGTGGTGTGGCATCACGGTGAGAACCTTTGTTTTCAGCAACAATCAATCGATTTAATCAAAGTGTTTGATTTGATTTGTCCGGACTCGTCTGCAGTCACCTTCATCACACCTGTCGACATCCCCATCCTCTTTGACCTGCTGCAGCTCAGGTCCTCCACTGGACGGGTTCAGTTCTGATCAGTTCACTTAGCTTCAGTCCTTCTGTTSTTCCCTCGTCTCCACAGGTGTGCCCCAAGGTTCTGTGCTCGGGCCCCTCCTCTTTGTTCCTTCGTTTTAGGTCACAACTTCTGTAAATCTGGTGTCCAGTTCCACCGTTAGACTGCTGACACTGACCTCCTCCTCTGACCTCCTCCTCCTCTGACCTCCTCCTCTTCTGACCTCCTCATCTAACCTCCTCCTTTGACCTCCTCATCTGACCTCCTCCTCTGACCTCCTCCTCCTCTGACCTCCTCCTCTAACCTCCTCCTCTAACCTCCTCCTCTTCTGACCTCATCTAACCTCCTCCTTTGACCTCCTCCTCCGACCTCCTCCTTTGACCTCCTCATCTAACCTCCTCCTTTGACCTCCTCCTCTGACCTCCTCCTCTGACCTCATCACTGGCTGCTGGTTAACTCATCTTCATCATTCTTCTTCACTATCAGGACCGTCCACAGTCTCACCCCTCCCTACCTCACTGACCTCCTGCAG
>NW_013952908.1:163881-167610 GCF_001266775.1 Austrofundulus limnaeus | reverse complement strand
GTGATCTGGATCAGGGTATCTGGATCAGAGGATCTGGATCAGGGGATCTGGATCAGAGGATCTGGATCAGGGGATATGGATCAGAGGATCTGGATCAGGGGATCTGGATCAGGGGATCTGGATCAGGGGATATGGATCAGAGGATCTGGATCAGGGGATCTGGATCAGAGGATCTGGATCAGGGGATCTGGATCAGAGGATCTGGATCAGAGGATCTGGATCAGGGGATATGGATCAGAGGATCTGGATCAGAGGATCTGGATCAGGGGATCTGGATCAGAGGATCTGGATCAGAGGATCTGGATCAGAGGATCTGGATCAGGGGATCTGGATCAGAGGATCTGGATCAAGTGATCTGGATCAGAGGATCTGGATAAATGTAGTTGACAGGATGAAGTAAAACAAATTTAAATAAATCATTTATTTTTCTAAATGTTTCTTCTGGAACTTCCTGATCCGAGTCATTAAAACAAAACTCTGAGTCCAGTTCAGAACCAGAACCAGAACCAGGACTCGGCCTCCTGCAGACAGACAGACACACTGATTGGTTGCTGTCGCCCTCAGAGCCATGCGGCGTGTTACCTGAGCGTGCCGACAGAGTGCACTCTGGGACGTCTGCGCTGCATGCTGCTGCACCCGGCCCACGTCCGCCTGCAGGCCAGGAACTTCAGCAAGATGCACTGTTACCGGATCACCGAGACCTGCGGGCCGGACCAGGGTGGGTCCACACACACACACACACACACACACACACACACACACACACACACACACACACTGGTTTGACGTCAGGCTGTGTTTGTTCTTAATGGGGGGCGGGGCCACAGGTCGTAAATAAAGCACTCTCAGCCCACATCCTGTGACGCTTCGAAATCTCAAACTGAAAACCACAAAATGTTCGTCTCGTTTCCTCTGAGCTCAGAGTCAAACCACGATCTGCTCCGAACAGAAAAACAGCTTCACTAAAGCGTGACATCATTCAGATTTTAAATGTTTTCAACCTGAGTTAATAAGTGCAAACATTGATATATATTACTGGAGTGGGCGTGGCTAGCGCGTTGCTAGCTACATGGACGTGGACACTCTGGAGGTCAATGGACTGTGAGGTGTCATGCTGATGAAAAACTCTTATAACTTCTTTATTTCTTGCTCGATTTTTACAAACAATGGTTCAAAATAAAGCTGAGGAAATAGTGAATTTTAWAGTTATGGAAATAAATAAATAACTAATTTTAAATGACTAACAGTGGCTTAAAATAAGTATTTTGCATTTTGCGTGTGTTTTCTCATTCAAATCAATGAGTTCTGACCAGCTGGAAATTCATACATATATTTATTAATCAGAACTGAGTCTGAGATATTTAAAATAAAAAAAGTAACATTTCAAGTGTTTGTGTACGTCTAAACGTATATTAATATACACATGTATATAGTGCTCTGTCTTTATATAAAGTATACATATATATTTTTTACTGTATATACTGTATGTGTGTGTGTGTGTGTGTGTGTGTGTGTTTAACATATTTCTATAAAAAACTTTAGAATTTCAGNGTATATACTGTATGTGTGTGTGTGTGTTTAACATATTTCTATAAAAAACTTTAGAATTTCAGATGTACACAATACAATATATGTATTTATATTTTCAGCTTAAATGTACACAAGTTTTTGCTGTAAACTACAATAATTTTAACATCAGTAAAAAACAAAAAAAATTGTTTCAGGTCACTAAGAATTGTTTAATGAATTTATTTTTATCACAAAGAATTATTCCTCAGCTTCACAACGATGCAGGCTGTATCTGAAGCCGACCCACAGCTGACACACATTTTCTTTCTCCTTTTTGTCGGGAAGTGTTAAAAAAAACACACAAATACTGGATGTAGACAATATCTGAATAAAGCGACCTGACAACGTGACTATTTATGTTTATGATGCTCAATCATTACATTAGTGTCTGCCATTAGTGAGTCTATGATCATTTCTGAATTATTATGCAGTCTAACTAGTCAACATTCAATAAAGTCCATATTTACATGTTTAATATCAGTAAATAATATATTTGACAACAGATAAAATCAATGTTAAATAAGGTTAAACATGAATGTTGAAGCTGTTTAATGTTAGCATACAGGTTTTACAATTAAAATAATTAATTTTGGTTAAATATGCATAATATTTACCTGTGAAATATAACCCTTTTAGCTCTTGTAAACATATTGTAACAATCTGTGTAGTTTATGAAAAAGTATTTGTACCATTTGTACATTTATAAAGTGTTTGTTTGCACCGCGCTACGTTCTGCTCATTGATTTCAATGGTTAGCGTTAGCATTAGCTCAATGCATAAAAATCCCCCTTGCGAAGCCACGCCCAGGTCACGTGACGCCCAATCCAGTAATGTATATTAATGGATGCAAAGATAAGACGTTTTATCAACACTTTTAATTCTGCACAGAAACATTTAAAAAAAGATTTTAAAAAGTAGAACCTTTGTTTCCTCATTAATCTGAATATTTTTACACTTTTGTCTGTCTCCAACATGTTTTCCTGATTTTTCCATCAGATAACTCAGATTCTGTCGACCCGCCGGCTGCAGCAGCTAAAGAAGTCCAGCCGGCTCCAGAATCCGGTGAGTCCGCTCGGTCCGGTTCTCCTGAGGGGAGCCCAACGGGGAACCGCTCTCACACGGCTCTGTTCTTGTCGGCTCACAGGGAAGCAGGTCCTGAAGGTGTACGACGGTGACGACGCGGTCAAGCGCGGCTCCTTCCGATTGATTTCGGCCTCCAGAGCCCCGAGGAACGAGGAAGTGGTGAGAAAAGCTTTCCTTC
Organism: Austrofundulus limnaeus; assembly: GCF_001266775.1. Lineage (NCBI taxonomy): Eukaryota > Metazoa > Chordata > Actinopteri > Cyprinodontiformes > Rivulidae > Austrofundulus > Austrofundulus limnaeus. The sequence goes on along the minus strand of NW_013952908.1, from coordinate 164,780 downwards.
CTGAAAACACAACAAACACCGCCGGCTGCTATTTTTACTACCGGTCCCATCAGAACCTCAGGAAGTCTTTAGGAACAAACCTGCAGAAACTAAAAGCTGAGCGAGTCCACAGACTAACAACTATAACAGAAAGCAGAGGGAGCAGCGCCACCTRCAGGTACAGGTGTGTTAGCACGACGTCAGGGTGGAAGGACAGCAGCAGTGACCTGAGAGCAGCAGGTGTTCTGCAGGCCTCAGTGGAAGGTCTGGCCTCTCTGTGGGTCTCACCTGAGCTGACTGTCGTACCTGTTCTGTCCTGCAGGAGGCGGCGCTGAGGGCCTTCTACCTGCCCAACGAGCCCAGCAGCTTTGAGCTGCAGGAGGTCTCGGTTCTGCAGCGGCCCGCCAGCGACGACATCCTGAACCAGAACACCAGCGCTCCGGATAACCGGGGCTCAGCGAAGGACCCCAGTGACTCCTGGCTGCTGAGGGCCAAACCACGAAAAACTGAAARCATCCAGGTGTTCAGCAGCTGGTCCAGGTCAGCTTCAGGCTCCGCCTACCTTTTCATCAATGCATAAAAACAGACACTGAAAAACAAACAAACAAAAAACATCTATTTTCATTTTCTAATTGACAAAAACCATGAAACATCTGTTTTATTTTTGTTAAATAAGGTTGAGCTACAGTTAAACAAGTTTTTAATAACAGGCGGCTGCATGTAAAGAAATAAACAAACACTAGATGACTACCTTTTTATTTCTTTAAAGAGTAACTTACCCCAAAATTAACTTTTTTTAGCTGATAAACTGTCTAGAATGTGTCTAAAATGTTATATAGTACTGTTTCTGTGCTAATTTAGATGTTTTTGTGCGTATTTGTCCAAATCTGTAACATTTGGTCCAAAAAAAATCTTTTTGC
>NW_013952908.1:157006-160980 GCF_001266775.1 Austrofundulus limnaeus | reverse complement strand
GCTAACCAGCTAACCAGCTAACCAGCTAACCAGCTAACCAGGCAGCTGCAGTAAATAACTTTTAGCTGATTAGTTTGACATTTCTTCACTAGGTGTCGGCTGACAGTTTGTTTATCACTGCAGCTTCGGCTGTTTTTAGTTCATTTCAGCTGTTCTCCATCAGCTAAAGTTCTGACTTCCTGTTAAACTCCACCTCGCTGCGACTCCGGCGCCCTCTGCTGACACAGACCGGTTCTGTTTCCTGTTTCAGGTCCGCCTCAGCTTCCGTCTCCGTCTCAGAGGCGAGCTCTGCGGCGTCCGTCCTCGGCGACGCCCTCCTGCAGCTCAGAGGACAGGAGGACGGCGGCGGCGGCTCCTGCAGCCCGGAAGGTTCTGGAAAAGTTCTGGTGAGTGGCGGTCTGGTCTTCTACAGAACCTTTGAGAGGTTTCAGTTCTGATGAAGACCATGTGTCTCAGGATGAAGACGTGTCCAACTTCAGCCTGCAGGAGGTGAACATGAGCAGCAAACAAGGTGAGCTGAGCGGCGCCGCTGGTTCTGATCCGGACCAGAACCGTCCCATTAATAGAACTCTTTGTGTCCTGCAGTCCAGAGACAGACGCTGAGTCCTCAGGAGAAGGTTCTGGACAAACTGCAGGAGATCAGGAAGGTTGGTGGACCACAGGAACCCCAGGATCCAGCTGTGCTCTCTGACCCGGTTCTGTCTCAGTAAACCTGGTGTTTTTCCACTCCAGGTGTCTCTGAGGCAGATGAACCAGACCCGGTTCTACCTGGTGGAGAACAGGACCCCGGTCGTCCAGGTGGACCTGCTGATTGGAGGACTGCCCCTGCAGAAGACCAAGGAGGACTACGTCCAGCTGCTGCACAAACACCTGGCCCTGAAGAGTGAGTGACCTGCAGCGCCCCCTGCTGTCCACAGCTGACACGTCCTCTGACTCCTCCCCCTCTGTCTCTGCAGGTCACCTGGTCGCCGTCAGCCAGGTGTACAGCAGTCAAGGTGAGGAGGTTGTTACCTGAGCAGACCTGCTGTGGGTCTACAGGATCAGAACAGGATGTGTTTGTGTTCAGGAGCCGTGTCGCTGCAGATCAGCTGTTTCTCTGAGGCTGAGAGGATCTACATGCTGGTGAGGGACACGTCTGTGGACAACAAGCTGCTGAGCTCGCTGCTCATCCCACAGGTGGAGGTGAGACCCGAGTCCTGTCCTCATCACTCCAGCAGAAACTTTACTTCCTGTTTCTTTAAGCCCCACCCTCTCCAACAGATCCAGTGTTCTGATTTGTTAAATCCTAGGTTTTAATGGAAATGAGATAAATAATAATAATAAATAAATGTGTCCTCGGGTGGAGACATGTCCTTCATGAGTCTTTGTTGTTTTCCAGCACAACCAGCTGGGAGTGGACGTCTGTCCCCTGCTGGTGTTCGTCAACCCAAAGAGCGGTGGTCTGAAGGGCCGAGAGCTCCTCTACAGCTTCAGGAAGCTCCTGAACCCTCACCAGGTCTTCGACCTCTGCAACGGAGGCCCGCTGGCTGGGTGAGGACGCCACGCAGCTAAAACCAGCTGTCAGCTGATCTTCAGCTGATCCTCAGCTGATCTTCAGCTGATCTTCAGCTGATCTTCAGCTGATCTTCAACTGATCTTCAGCTGATCCTCAGCTGATCTTCAGCTGATCTTCAGCAGATCCACAGCTGATCTTCAGATGATCTTCAAATGATCTTCAGCAGATCCACAGCTGATCTTCAGATGATCTTCAGATGATCTTCAGCTGATCTTCAGCTGATCCTCAGCTGATCTTCAGATGATCTTCAGCTGATTCTCCTGTCAGACTCACTGAAAAGCCTGCTGAGAAGCAGAAATCTGGAGATCAGTTTCTATCAGTGAAACAACTGGTCCTGTCCAGAACTGGTCCAGTATAGAACTGGTCCACTATATAACTGGTCCAGTATAGAACTGGTCCAGTATAGAACTGGTCCAATCCAGAACTGGTCCAGTATAGAACTGGTCCAGTTTGGGTTATTCTTCTTGTCAGTTTATAAAAAAGGTGATTAAATAAATGATTTGAGTCCAGATGTCCCTGATCCACCTTCTTCCTGTCTGGTCCAGCCTGCAYACGTTCCGGGACATTCCGCGGTTCCGGATCCTGGTCTGTGGGGGCGACGGGACCGTGGGCTGGGTGCTGGGAGTCCTGGAGGCGGTCCGGCACAAACTGGTCTGCAGGGAACCGCCCATCGGCATCGTCCCGCTGGGAACAGGTGAGACCGGTTCTGGTTCTGCAGGTTCTGTCTGGGTTCAGGTTGGGTCCTGACATGCGGTCTCGTCAGGTAACGACTTGGCTCGGGTCCTGCGCTGGGGGTCCGGTTACAGCAGCGACGACCCGTACCACATCCTGGTGTCGGTGGACGAGGCCGACGAGGTTCTGATGGACCGCTGGACCATCCTGCTGGACGCCCGGGACGTCTCAGAGGAGGGCAAGGACAACGGGTTCCTGGAGCCGCCCAAGGTCCGGTTCACCTGATATTTTACTAACAGACTCACAGAACCAGGTGATGAAGACCTGACTCGCTCTTCCTCGCAGATCGTCCAGATGAACAACTACTTYGGACTCGGCATCGACGCGCAGCTCAGCCTGGACTTCCACCAGGCCCGGGAGGACGAGCCGGACAAGTTCACCAGCAGGTACCCGGGTCCCTCGAGTCCAGACTCCTGGTCCTGGAGAGCTACAGTCCTGAATGTTCTACCTGTTCCTCTGCTCCAACACACCTGATCTGATGATTATCAGGCTTCTGCAGTACGGAGGACCAACACTGACATGTAGGGAATTTGGATTTATTCTAAAATAGAGAATTTGTGAACTCACAAATTATCTGACCTCGAGGCACCACRCTCTTAATTCGGTCCAGGATTGACCCAGGAAAGGGACGAAAACTGTAACTTTATTGTAATCAGTCTCACAATAAATGTACCCAAAATGATTTAATGAGTTCTTGTCTTATCAGAACCAATAATATCTTTTATCAAGACACAAAAATGAGATTAGCTTATTTAACTTCTATAAAATCAAACTCAGATATTGAGCTGAAATGAAACGGTAGCTGTTCGATCGATCAGCAGGAGATGCAGAATGACCTCATCCCACCAGGCCATGTGGAGGGGCCGGCAGGCAGGGCCTCTGCTGAGCTCCTGATGAGCTGTTTCTGATGTTGAAAGGATCTCTTTATCTCATACTCTCATTCAATCTTTCAAAAACTGTCGATCTTGGGAGCTGCACTAACTTTTAAAACCTCTGTTATGGGCGGAGTCAAGGTTTTAAGTTGGCCAATGAAAATGTTACACCTTATACAGGAAAAGTTTTTAACAAATCAAATCTGTTTTGGAGGGAAAACTTCACTTCAGGACAAAGAAAAAGGGAGTGTTTTAGTTTAATTATCTTGCATCTAATTAAAGGGAGAGACATCTGTTTACCTCAGTAAAACAAGAATGTCACATTTAATTAAAAATTCAAGGCCTAAGGTTTCTAAGGGTTAAATAATGGAATAAAACACACACTGTTTAAAATCATGAAATAAAAGAAACATCTTCTTCTTTAGAAAAACATTTCATCAAAAAAAACACAGTTAGCTTCAATGGGTTTTGTTCTTTCTGTAAAAGAAAAGGTAAATCACATTTCTTTGATTAAGATATATAAAAACAGACATTCGTATAAAAACATTCAATCTGGTTCCTTCTTTATTTCACATTTAATGAAGAATGTAGGTCCTTTGTTTCAGTCACTGAAGAGTCTGGTTAAAGAGTAACTTACCCCAAAATTAACTTTTTTAGCTGATAAACTGTCTAGAATGTGTCTAAAATGTTATATAGTACTGTTTCTGTGCTAATATTGATGTTTTTGTGTGTATTTGTTCAAATCTGTAACATTTGGTCTAAAAACGTGTTTTTGCTGCTCATATGGGTAGAGCAGTGGTACTGCAGGCTAATTT
>NW_013952908.1:152674-155132 GCF_001266775.1 Austrofundulus limnaeus | reverse complement strand
CTGGTATTCTGGCAATTTATTGAAACTAAGCTGGAAAAATAAATATAAAGGTGAATTAAATAATAAAACATGAGGTAAAGTTCTGTTTTTAATTTCTTGAACAATTCATACACTATACCCATATATATTTCTCCAACAAATTAACCTTTATCATTCTGTTAAATTCACACATTGATCTGGTATTCTGGCAATTTATTGAAACTAAGCTGGAAAAATAAATATAAAGGTGAATTAAATAATAAAACATGAGGTAAAGTTCTGTTTTTAATTTATTTGATGCATTTTAAATGTATTTATTTATTTAAAGATTCATTTATCTATTTCTGCTTTTATATCTAATGATGTCAGTGTCGGTCCTCCGTACTGCAGAACATGAGGAGGTAGTTCAGGGACTGAATCAGGTGTGTTGGAGCAGGGAAAGGCTGCGGCCCTCCAGGAYCCCTCACCTGGAAGGACAACAGGTGTACCGTCCTGACACCTGCTGGTCAGGAACTGTATTACACCTGTCTGCACCTGCCACAGGTTCCACAACAAAGGTGTGTACGTGAAGGTGGGCCTGCAGAAGATCAGCCACACCAGGAGCCTCCACAAAGAGCTGCAGCTGCAGGTGGACAATGAGAACGTCCCCTTACCCACCATCGAGGGGCTCATCTTCCTCAACATCCCCAGGTACCGCTCACACACACACACCTGTCGCTGCCGGACCCTCTGAGCTTCATCATGCTCCTCTTCCTCCCCCCGTCTAGCTGGGGGTCCGGGGCCGACCTGTGGGGGTCGGAGGTGGACGGTCGTTTCAGGAAGCCGAGCATCAGCGACGGGCTGCTGGAGGTGGTGGGGGTCACCGGGGTGGTCCACATGGTGAGTCCAGCTGTTGTTCACACGTCTTCTCTGGAGGACAGCAGGTAACCCCCCACCTCCCCCCGGTCTGTGGTTCTGCAGGGTCAGGTCCAGAGCGGTCTGAGGTCTGGGATCCGGATCGCTCAGGGGAGCTACATCAGGCTGACGGTGAGGAACCCCCTACCTGTCCAGGTGGACGGAGAACCGTGGGTCCAGCCCCCTGGACTCATCATCATCTCTGCTGCTGGACCCAAGGTACCCGGTTCTGTTTGTCCCCGCAGGGTCCAGGACTCTGAGATCACCTGACAGGCAGACCTTAAAGCTCATAAATACTCTTCAAAATAAAAGCCCGTCAGAGAGTAGATTAGTGCTGAGCTTTAGAGAATTTATTTTTAGTTTTTAATGTTTCATTGTGAGTTCACCTGCAGCTCAGGTAGGCGTTAACGTTTGGACACGCCCCCAACTCTTTTAGAATGAAAGGACAGGTGTTTCCAGGTGTTTCCAGGTGTATTTTGTGTTGAATGTTTTATGGTAAAGTCTCTTTACGTAAAACTTTAACTTGTTTATTTGTTTACCTGGTGGAGATCTGACAGGTAACAGGTGAATATTCGGTAAAAACTTGAGCTTTTCTTGATTTGTTGTTGAAACGTTCTTTAGTATTTATTTATTGTTTTATTGTTATTTAACCAGGTTTTTCTTCTCTTCTCTTGGAGTTTTTAGAGTTTAATTGAACTGTTCTGTGTTTTTCAGTAATTCTGTGGTTTTCTCCCTCCGCAGGTCCAGATGCTGAGGAGGTCCAAGCAGAAGCAGAAGAAGTCTTCGGCCGGCAGGGACGGGCGCTCCGAGAGTCCGTCCTCCGGAGACGGGGGACACTGAGCGGCCCACCTGGACGCCAGGTGCTTCACCTGCTTCCTGCTGCGCCGGAGAGCCGCTCCGGTGCCGGCGGGCGAGAATCCACTCATGTAGCTTTGTAGCCACGGGCCGCAGATCCACCTGGAGACGGGAGGAGGTTAAAGATTGACTTCCTGCTGGGAGGAGGAGGAGGAGGAGGAGGAGGAGGTTTTCATTTCATTCCTGCTCCTTAAACATTTAACAGAAATGTGGTTTAATAAAACAACAGTAGGTCGTTGACGGCTCACATCAGGAGCAGTTTTTAACCGTTTCTGTGCCGTCAGTAGACGTAGTCTCCGTTTTTACTGTAACCATTTAAAACTTAACGAGCAGCTACAGAACCGTTCGGACCCGGGGGGAGGGGCGGTCCGAAACAAAGCGACGGGCGGTTTTTACTTTAGGAAAAGCTGCTAACGCGTGAAGCTGAAAGTTCTCTGAGAGCTCCTTCTTCCTCTCCTTTATCAAGGCTTTTATTGTGAAAAGTTGTGGAGGAGCTCAGAGGTCAAAGGTCAGGGATGGACTGGACGTTCAGATCAGTCTGAGCGGTTTGAAGCTACTGAAAATAAACCAATCAGATTGTTTGGCTTTTTAAATAATTCACTGTTTATTTAGAGGTCAACATGAATCATTTTTAGCTGTAAAATATAAAAAATAAACAGTAATAAATCCAGGTAATTGATCAAATTTAATAAAACTGTAATTTTTTTTTAGATTTTTATCAATCTGACAG
>NW_013952908.1:145763-148555 GCF_001266775.1 Austrofundulus limnaeus | reverse complement strand
TGGCCCTTTAATCCCTCCGGAGCCACGTGTGGCACTTTAATCCCTTCGGAGCCACGTGTGGCCCTTTAATCCCTCCGGAGCCACGTGTGGCACTTTAATCCCTTCGGAGCCACGTGTGGCCCTTTAATCCCTTCGGAGCCACGTGTGGCACTTTAATCCCTTTGGAGCCACGTGTGGCCCTTTAATCCCTCAGGAGCCACGTGTGGCACTTTAATCCCTCCGGAGCCACGTGTGGCCCTTTAATCCCTCCGGAGCCACGTGTGGCCCTTTAATCCCTCCGGAGCCACGTGTGGCCCTTTAATCCCTCCGGAGCCACGTGTGGCCCTTTAATCCCTCCGGAGCCACGTGTGGCCTGTTAATCCCTCCGGAGCCATGTGTGGCACTTTAATCCCTCCAGAGCCATGTGTGGCACTTTAATCCCTCCAGAGCCACGTGTGGCCCTTTAATCCCTCCAGAGCCACTTGTGGCACTTCAATCCCTCCAGAGCCACGTGTGGCCCTTTAATCCCTCCAGAGCCACGTGTGGCACTTTAATCCCTCCAGAGCCACGTGTGGCCCTTTAATCCCTCCAGAGCCACTTGTGGCACTTTAATCCCTCCGAAGCCACATGTGGCCCTTTAATCCCTCCGGAGCCACGTGTGGCACTTTAATCCCTCCGGAGCCACTTGTGGCCCTTTAATCCCTCCAGAGCCACATGTGGCCCTTTAATCCCTCCAGAGCCACGTGTGGCCCTTTAATCCCTCCGGAGCCACTTGTGGCCCTTTAATCCCTCCAGAGCCACGTGTGGCCCTTTAATCCCTCCAGAGCCACGTGTGGCCCTTTAATCCCTCCAGAGCCACGTGTGGCCCTTTAATCCCTCCGGAGCCACATGTGGCCCTTTAATCCCTCAGTAGCAACGTGTGGCCCTTTAATCCCTCTAGAGCCACGTGTGGCCCTTTAATCCCTCTAGAGCCACGTGTGGCCCTTTAATCCCTCTGAAGTAACTCTGGAGTCAGAATAAAATATTGGAGCTAAAATAGAATAAATCTGAGTTTTTAGGCTCCTGCAGATAAAACTGGACCTGAGCTGGACCCTGATAACGACAGAAACTCAGAACTGAAAGAGGACCCTGCAGGTCGGGTCCTTCAGGTCGGGTCCTGCAGGGGGCGCTGCAGGTCGGGTCCTGCAGGTTGGGTCCTGCAGGTCGGGTCCTGCAGGTCTGGTCCTGCAGGGGGCGCTGCAGGTTGGGTCCTGCAGGTCTGGTCCTGCAGGGGGCGCTGCAGGTTGGGTCCTGCAGGTCGGGTTCTGCAGATCGGGTCCTGCAGGTCTGGTCCTGCAGGTCGGGTCCTGCAGGCCGGGTCCTGCAGGTCGGGTCCTGCAGGTCGGGTCCTGCAGGCCGGGTCCTGCAGGTCGGGTCCTGCAGGGGGCGCTGCAGGTCGGGTCCTGCAGGTCGGGTCCTGCAGGTCTGGTCCTGCAGGTCTGGTCCTGCAGGTGGCGCTGCAGGGCCAGTTTGAGGCTCTAATGAGCTCCAGCTTGTGTTCTTTAGCTGTTTCTCTGAGGTCCGACTATCTGAGGTAGTCGTGACTGAACTGCTTCATCAGCTGCATGAAGTTCTGTGGTTCTGCTTCCTGTCGGGCTCGGTGTCGTGTTTACGGGTCAGAACCATTTTCAACATGTCCTCAAATGAAAAGAGTTTCAATCTGAACGTTTTCTTCTAACGACTGAAACAGTTTTCTGTTTTAACAAAGTCTGTATGAAGAGTACTGGGTTCAGACGGGCCCTGGTTCTGGACTCTGATCCGGTCCGGACCAGGCAGACAGAACTGAAACAAAGATTAAAATAAACTGAACAAAGCGATACTGCACAGCTTTATCAGGTCGATCCTGCTGTTGGAGTGTTGGGGGCCCACGGGGGGTCCKGCGGTGTGCTCGGGGCCTTGTTTKCTCCTGATYCGCCCGTGCAGAACCAGAAYCAGAACCAGAACCATTACACTGCCAGTTGCACAAGAACCTCTCCTAATCGCTGCCGTACGTATCTTACCGTGGTGTTGCTGCTTCATGTGACTTTTTTTCTGCTTCGTGGCGTCTGTCATACCTCTGCTGTGACGACGTCTGGCTCCGCCCCTTCAAGCCTCAGGCTTTGGGGGAGTGGGCGGAGCCTCGTCCTCACGCTGCCACACCCTCAGCACGTTGATGTTTGACGTGTTTCCTGCAGCCGTAGGGTCTGTTCTGCTGTAACCTGTTGGACCGGATAGATCAGGTGTTTATATTCCTGCAGACAGAAGCTGGTTTTAGTTGTAAAGTTTTGTTTTCTGTAAATTGCACTAATTGTTTTACAGAACCTCCTCGATGTGCCGTTAAAGTTCTTATGAATGTTGTCAGAACTGAAGCTAAATATGAAACATGTTAAGACATTAGATGTGTTTAATCATAATAAACTAAATAATATTTAAAAGAAACCTGTTGGTTTGGCTCTGATTTATTCTGGAGTTTCAGAAACAAATGTTGATGGTGGGAAACAGACCTGATCCAGAACCTCAGATCCAGTCCTCATTCTCTGAACGCTGAGTCATCGCTTTTCCACGTCTGTGATTTTTACTTCCTGAATTTTTCTGCAGACTTTGTGCTGTTTTAGCCATTTATTTTATTATTATTCGCTGGCAGTTGAAATAGAATTTTTGAAGCTAAAAGAAGCTAAATTCTAGCTAATAGTAGCAAAAGGCTAGCTGAAAGCTTTAAGTATCAAAACATTAGCTAAAAGTAATAAAGCTAATAATTCTTGTTATTTGGCCTTTTGACCTATACTATATGTGTA
>NW_013952908.1:142616-145503 GCF_001266775.1 Austrofundulus limnaeus | reverse complement strand
ATATATATATATGTATATGTATATATGTATGTGTGTGTGTGAAACATCAATTTTAGTAGAAATATTATCTCACAGCTAAATATTCCACTTAATGGACTCCACTACATTATTCCAGTTTTATTGGAAACACCTGAGTTTCCCCAATAAATTCTATTCTATTCTATTCTATTCTATTCTATTCTTTTCTTTTCTTTTCATCAAAAGAAAAAACTGTTTCTGCCTCTGTAATTGTTTTTTTTTCCTCAGAGTAAGACCTCTTCTGTTTTTACCTATCTTTTTGAAGACGTCACAGGGAATTTCCAACAGGGAAGGAAATCAAGTCATTTCTTTCTGAGACGAGCTGGTTTTCACCTGGAACACGGTTCCACCTGACTCTGGATTAAACGGTTCTCCTCGCCACGAACCGTCAGGATGTTCWGAACCGAACCGAGGCTGTAAATGGGTCGGCTGGTTCGGCGTGATGGCGAGCAGCTAAACTGAAGCGACGAAGCGGAACGAGTCACTTCATGCTCTGACCAACTGACTTTTACCTGTCTGAGCGAGCTAACCAGGTAACCACCTGCTAACTGCACCGAATGAGCCGCGCAGGAACCGGACACGGTTTTCATTGTGCACTCCGCGTCCGAACTTCACCGTGACCCGTTAGAACCTGACAGCCCGCTTTGTTGTGCTGCTTTACTTCCTTATTAGCCAGCAGGTAACAGAGCCCAGTTCTGTCACGTTGTTCCTGTTTATCAGCGCTCAGAAACAGTCCAGAGATTATTTTAATGTACATTTTATGTTTTTATAATCCAACAGACAATTCGGCGTTCGTTTATTACAAGTTAAGTAATTTATTTGATCAGTTTTTACTGTTATTTGAACTTTGGGCGTTCTTGTTTMTAGTGACATGAATAAAATTACTAAATAGACAAAAAATGAAAATAACTGTTTTGTTGTATTGCATGCCGTAATAACGTCCTTAATTAGTTTAGTGTTACGCTCATAAAAAAATCTTTTGTAGTTTATTGCCTTAATGTGAAAATTTAAAGTAATGTAAAACATCAGATTTGTCTATGTGGTTTGGCATTGATTCTGCGCATAAGTCACCTCCGGGGCTCGTTCCGGTCGCAGCGGGAACAGGCAGCGGTTAGCTGCACCGACAGGACCGCGAAACACGGAGTCCGTTAGGCCGGAGCTCCGCTACCGAACCCGCCGTGGAGATCTTGGTTGTTTGTTTTTGTTTACTAAGTGGCGGTTGTTTTAACGAGATCAATAACAACAGTACGGTGGCGGCGATTAGCCGTTAGCAACGGAGCTAACTGACACACGGGCGCGTTCACAAGCCAGCGTAGCCGCGGGGACGCGCGGCACTCAGGATCAGAAATTAATTTATAGGTGATTAAATCAGAAACAGTCACGATTTGAAGGCAGAATTAAAAACTAATTTATTTGATTAATCTGATAAAGGTGCTTTTAAAAAATAATTTATGTATAAAATGTTAAAGACAAGTTTGATACAATTGTCTGAAAATGAACTCAAACATTGAACATGTCCTGAACTTAATCGGTTATGTTTAAAATGATTTTCTAACTGCAGTTTTGTTTGACCTGCAGACACGATGGCCGGAGACGACCACTACATCCATCCCTCCACCCAGGTGAGCTCACCTGCAGCTCCTCAGGCTCTGAATCTGTTGATGTTTGGAGCAGAGATGATTCAAACTCTGCTGGAGGAAACTGATGTGGAAACACAGGAAAGAGTTCCTTTAAACACTCCTGCTCCGGTTAAAGCCGAAGAAATAAACTGTTCGGTCATTACCAACTAATAAATGTTTACGTTTATTGTAGCAACAAAATTAAGACGTTCTTACCAAAGACAAGACGGCAGCTAAAAGCTAACAAGCAAGACGGCAGCTAAAAGCTAACAAGCAAGACGGCAGCTAAAAGCTTAAATCAGCAAAACAGAACAAAAAGCTTAAACCAGCAAGACAGTAGCTGAAAACTTAAACTGGTAAAATGGCAGCTGAAAGCTATAAAGAGGGAACAAAAACCAGCTGAATGTTTTGGTAGCTGAAAGATTAAATTWGTTAATCATGCAGAATCTACTTTTATTTAAAAGCTGAATTTAGTCTCCAGGAGCTGCAGAGATTCTTTAGATTCTGTTTGGGTTTTGAACCAGTTCAGTTTTCTCTATTGTTTCATATGTTTTCTGAAATATTACGTCAAATTATTTGCAACTGAAATTTTAAATAAGGTTAATAAGGTTACTTAACTACAGTTTGGTGGTGTTCATTGTCCTCTGGCTCTGGATCTGATTCTAGGCCAGTCTCTGGTTGTAGGGTCAAGCTGCAGCCTGAGTGGAGCTGGTTCTGTTTGAGCTGCAGCCGCCTGAGTGGACCTGGTTCTGTAGGGTGGAGCAGAACCAGGTCCTGAGTGGACCTGAGTGGGTCAGAGTTTGGCTGCAGATGATGAAAGCATGTTTCTAAGCAGTTTGTTTTGTTTCCAGATGTTTGACAACATAATGATGGATCCTTCCTGGGAGTTTCAACATTTTACTGCGATGCCTCCAGCGTCTCTGCGAACAGGTGAGTGTTTCTGCTGCAGGAGGGTCTGAGGGTCTGAGGATCTTCAGGTGTTTAGGTCTTTGAGTCTTTAGGTCTTTGGTTCTTTAGGTCTTTGAGTCTTTAGGTCTTTAGGTCTTTGGTTCTTTAAGTCTTTAGGTCTTTGGTTTAGGTCTTTGAGTCTTTAGGTCTTTAGGTCTTTGGTTCTTTAAGTCTTTAGGTCTTTGGTTTAGGTCTTTGAGTCTTTAGGTCTTTAGGTCTTTGGTTCTTTAAGTCTTTAGGTCTTTGGTTTAGGTCTTTGAGTCTTTAGGTCTTTAGGTCTTTGGTTCTTTAAGTCTTTAGGT
>NW_013952908.1:138469-140479 GCF_001266775.1 Austrofundulus limnaeus | reverse complement strand
GAGAGTTTCATGACGTGTCGTCGGTGGTGAAGAGGCTCTGCTCTCGTTTCCCTGTTTGTTTCATCACCAAACAGAAAACCAAAGATTAAATCTGTCGAATGGATAAGAGAGGACGGTCTGCTTCACTTCCTCCATCCATGTGGGGGGGGCACCCCCTCCCAAACAGACAGACCCCCCCTCAGGGTTTCATGCTCACAGTTTTCAGAATTATTTGCATTTTTCTGAATCTCTGTCGTCTCATTTAAGGGAATAAATGTGACATCATCAACGGTGTCTGACACACGAGGGGCGGTCTCACAAAGACCCCGAGAAAAACCTGAACCAGAACCTGGATCAGCTGTGGTTCAGGTGAAACTGAACTCCCTCCTGAGGGTTGATTCCAGAGTTCTGGTCCATTCTGGTGCAGTCAGGGGTTCTGTAGAAAGTTCTGTTTGGCTGAAGCAGGAAGTGTCTGCAGCAGTTTGGAGACAGGAAGCTGCAGAAGATCACAGTCACACCTTCACGTCTCAAACGCCCCACCGTCTCTCTGCTGAGAACCAGATAAGTTCTAAACCAGCACAGAACCACCGGCCCGTCCAGGTTCTGCTCAGGTTCACATAGTTCTGTGTAAAAGTCTTGATCCAGGGCGGTCTGCAGAAACAAAGCTCTGATTTTCTGGTTCTGGTTGAAGCTTTCAGTTCAGAGTCAGATGTTCCAGATGTGTTTCCTGTCAGAGTTTCCACAACAAACACATTCAGAGAAACTCACAGGAAGTGTTTCCCTCACAGCTCGTCTGCCCCGCTACAATAAAAGCATTGAATCAGAGAAATGATGAAAGTCTTTCTGTAACGTCTGAATAAACTCAGAGCTTCAGCTCAGCACTGAGTGAAATGTTCTTGTGTTTGTAGTTTCAGTGGACGGACCCTTCCTGCAGATCCTGGAGCAGCCCAAACAGGTAAACCTCAGACCTGAGGCAGGTTTTACCCTCTGACTGATTCTGACAGGTAAACAGAGAGCTTCACCACAGCAGACCGGAACAGCCCCCACAGTACTGCAGATCCTGCACCGACCCATCTGAACAAAACCCTGAGATTAAATTATCTGTCAGAGAATCAAAGAATAAAGACATCCATGAAAAGTTTGTAAAGATGGAGTCAAGCTGAGCTCACCTGTTTAACTATTACTCTTTCAAAATAAAACACATATTTATTATCCTTTCATAATAAAACACATACTTTATTATCCTTTCAAATTAAAACACATACTGTATTATTTCAAAATAAAACACATTCTTTATTATCCTTTCAAAATAAAGCAGATGCTCAGAGTTTTATATCAGTGGAGCTGGTTTCTGAGTGGAGAGCAGTCAGACGGATGTTTAACGGGATAAATCTGAATAAACGATGGTTTTAAATGAGGTTTGGTCTCAGCTCATGTTTTCTCTGTTTTCCAGCGAGGCTTCAGGTTCAGGTACGGCTGTGAGGGTCCGTCTCACGGGGGTCTGCCGGGTGCTTCCAGCGAGAAGAACAGGAAGACCTACCCCACCGTGAAGGTAGGACTTCCTGTGTGATGCAGCTTTGTTGTCCGGTTGGACAGGAGCTCGGTTTAGTTCCTGTTGGTCTGTGAGAACGTTCCAGATCAGGTTCCACATGGTTCCAGATCAGGTTCCACGTGGTTCCAGATCAGGTTCCACATGGCTCCAGATCAGGTTCCACATGGTTCCAGATCAGGTTCCACGTGGTTCCAGATCAGGTTCCACATGGTTCCAGATCAGGTTCCACATGGTTCCAGATCAGGTTCCACATGGTTCCAGATCAGGTTCCACATGGTTCCAGATGTTGAGGAAACAGTTTGAGGCTCTGATGACAGGTGTTTCCTCTGATCTTTGACCTTTACTGTTGCAGCTGAACTGAGGACAGATCTGTTGCGTCTGTGTTTGATTGACAGCAGCTGCAGGGGGCGTGTCTGTGTTTGATTGACAGCAGCTGCAGGGGGCGTGTCTGTGTTTGATTGACAGCAGCTGCAGGGGGC
>NW_013952908.1:127786-131102 GCF_001266775.1 Austrofundulus limnaeus | reverse complement strand
TAACAGGACTCTGGGTCCAGTCTAACAGGACTCTGGATCCAGGGTCCAGTCTAACAGGGCTCTAGATCCAGTCTAACAGGACTCTGGATCCAGTCTAACAGGACTCTGGATCCAGTCTAACAGGACTCTGGGTCCAGTCTAACAGGACTCTTGGTCCAGTCTAACAGGACTCTGGGTCCAGGGTCCAGTCTAACAGGGCTCTAGATCCAGTCTAACAGGACTCTTGGTCTAGTCTAACAGGACTCTTGGTCTAGTCTAACAGGACTCTTGGTCTAGTCTAACAGGACTCTTGGTCCAGTCTAACAGGACTCTTGGTCTACTCTAACAGGACTCTGGGTCCAGTCTAACAGGACTCTGGGTCCAGTCTGTAACAGTACTCTGGGTCCAGTCTAACAGGACTCTGTTCTGTGTTTCAGATCTCTAACTACCAGGGTCAGGCCCGGGTAGTGGTCCAGCTGGTGACGGCTCTGACCCAGGTCCCTCAGCTCCACGCTCACAGTCTGGTGGGGAAACAGTGTGATAAAGGTATCTGCATCGCCGACCTGCAGTCCAAAGACTCCAGCATCAGGTCTGCATCACAGACACCTGCAGGCAGGGGGCGGGGCCACCTCCACCTGGTTCTGCTCCCACTGGACCCGTGTCGCTCACCGTTGTTCTGTTTCCCTTTAGTTTTCCCAACCTGGGGATTCTCCACGTGACGAAGAAGAACGTGGCGAAGACTCTGGAGGAGAGGATGATGGAGGCCCTCAGGATGGGCTACAACAGCGGCATCGCCATCCACCCAGAGATCGACGCCCTGCAGGGGGAGGTCCGGGTCCCACGAGAAGTCACGGGTCAGTGGTTCTGACGGCTTCAGCTGCTGCTCTGAAAATGTTCCCTCAGTGGACTTTCAGAATAAAAGCCTTTTACTCTGAAGGGTTTTCTTCTTGTTTTAATCTGAATCATGTCTCTGGATTCAGAGCCAAGGTGTTCTTCAGTAGAACTTTCTGTCTTTAACCGGGTCTTCTTGGTCCTCAGACCACCAGCGCAGCATCATCAGCATCGCAGCAGCCAATCAGGCCAAAGACATGGACCTGAGCGTGGTCCGGCTCATGTTCACCGCCTTCCTCCCCGACAGTGACGGAGGATTCTCAAGAAGACTGGAGCCCGTGGTCTCTGAGCCCATCTACGACAGCAGTGAGTCCAGAACCAACAGACCCACTGGACCTAACAGACCCAACTGACCCAACAGACCAACAGATCCAACTGACCCAATGGACCCAACAGACCCAACAGACCAACAGACCCACTGGACCCAACAGACCAACAGACCCAATGGACTAACAGATCCAACTGACCCAATGGACCCAACAGACCAACAGATCCAACTGACCCACAGACCCACAGACCCAACAGACCCAATGGACCCAACAGACCAACAGACCCAATGGACCCAACAGACCCAATGGACCCAACAGACCCAACAGACGCCACAGACCCAACAGACCAACAGACCCAATGGACTTAACAGACCCAACTGACCCAACAGATCCAACAGACCCAACAGATCCAACAGACCCAATGGGCCAACAGAATCATGTTTAGGGACAGGGTTCAGGTACAGGGACTCTGGTGAACAGGGTCTCAAATTGACAGGGAGTCAGGTGGACAGGGACTCGGGTAGAAAGGGACTCAGGTGAACAGGGTCTCAGGTGGACAAAGACTCAGATGGACAGGGACTCATGTGGACAAGGACTCAGATGGACAGGGACTCATGTGGACAAGGACTCAGATGGACAGGGATTCATGTGGACAAGGACTCAGATGGACAGGGACTCATGTGGACAAGGACTCAGATGGACAGGGACTCAGGTAGAAAGGGACTCAGATGGACAGGGACTCGGGTAGAAAGGGACTCAGATGGACAGGGACTCAGGTAGAAAGGGACTCAGATGGACAGGGACTCGGGTAGAAAGGGATTCAGGTGAACAGGGACTCTGGTGGACAGGGATTTAGGTGGACAGGGTCTCAGGTAGAAAGGGACTCAGATGGACAGGGTCTCAGATGGACAGGGTCTCAGATGGACAGGGTCTCTCTTGTTCTAGCTCACTGCAGGTTTGGTTCCTGGTGGTCTTCCTGGGTTGTTCCTGGACTCATGTCCTTCCAGCTGAGGACAGTTCAGGTCCTGTCCTGTCCTTGACAAAGTGCTGACTCATCAGATGTTTGAACTGAGGATCTTAGAATCTGAAGTTATTTTAATCCACACTTCTGCTCAGAGCCTCTCTCACTTCTGGAACTCGTTCCAATAAATCTGTCTGTTTATTAGCATTTATCTGATAAAAGATTTTCTTCACTGACAAACAGAACCTACCAGCTGCAGTCAATCATGATCACTAGTCAACCCTCCAGCTTTGATTTTTATTCTCCTGTTTGTCCTCAGAGGCTCCGAACGCCTCCAACCTGAAGATTGTGAGGATGGATCGGACCGCCGGCTGCGTGACGGGAGGAGAGGAGGTCTACCTGCTCTGTGACAAAGTCCAGAAAGGTGAGTCTTGTTCCTGCAGTCATCGTTCTTTCATTCACCTGGAAGGTGCAGATCGTTGCTCCTGCCAGCCGAGCCCTAACTGTCTGCAGGTGCTGTTTCCTGGTTGTTGTGTTGGAGGAAGTCCAGCTCCAGGGACTTCCCCTCAGATATGTAAATCTGTGAGGAGGAAGTGACAGAACCAGGCTGCGTTCATGTTTTATCTTTGTGTGTGCGTGTGTGGGCGTAGATGATATCCAGGTGCGGTTTTACGAGGAGGACGACACGGGGTTGACCTGGGAAGCTCTGGGAGATTTCTCCCCCACAGACGTCCACAGACAGGTGAGTGACCGCCTGGACCAACAGAACCGGGCCGTGCAGACCTCAGACCTCTCTGGGAGATCATTAAATACAGTTAGACTTTAATATGTACAGGTGTTTTTAGTCTGTACGATCACCTGCTGTGTCTCTGGTTTTATGACGTATGATCTTTGTCACGGGTTCAGCTTCACGCTTCGTCTGTTTTCAACAGTTCGCCATTGTCTTCAAGACTCCCAAGTAYCGAGACCAGAAGCTGCAGAAGCCGACCTCTGTGTTCGTTCAGCTGAAGAGGAAGTCTGACAACGAGACCAGCGAGCCCAAACCCTTCACCTACCACCCTCAGATCATAGGTGAGACAGGTGGCTCCACCCTCAGATCATAGGTGAGACAGGTGGCTCCACCCTCAGATCATAGGTGAGACAGGTGTCTCCGCCCTCAGATCATAGGTGAGACAGGTGTCTCCGCCCTCAGATCATAGGTGAGACAGGTGGCTCC
>NW_013952908.1:120072-125936 GCF_001266775.1 Austrofundulus limnaeus | reverse complement strand
TGTATTGTTTTTTTTCTAAACAATATATGAATGAAAACAAATTTTATTATAATGGTTATAAGACAAAGCTATTATCTATAGTTTTGGGTCGTTTTATTTGTTTAAAAATCAAAGATTTTTCTATTTGGGCTGAATCCGGATTCYGATTGAAAGCTATGTTAGCCAATCAGATCCAGAGTTAAAGCCAGTGGGCGTGGTCTCTGGGCTAGCAGCGGCAGGTGGCTAATTAACATTTTTGAAGCCGTTAGCCTAGCTGTTCCTGTGYCGTTCAGCCACTGGAAACAGCTACAGGTGCATTTAACATGTTCTAAAAGTTATTATTGATTAAAGAAATATGTGTTTTGTTAAAAAAACAACATCAACCGAGCATGGATTAGCTAGTTTAGCTGCTCGGTTAGCAACTAGCAAAGCTGAGTTTTAGCAACACGAAAAAACCTTTAAAACAATTGTTTATCCAGCAATGAAACTTAAAAAAAGAAGAAAGAAATCAGCCAGAAGCTCAGATGGATGACRGTTGTTTTCAAATGACCATCAGTGGTGAGTAAAACTTTTATTTCTGCTGTTTTTAATCTTTCTGCTGAAGTTAGCTTCTGGTTTAACAGGTCAGCAAAGGGCTGGATTTTAATCTGGTTAATTTAGTCACCTTTAAATTAAAGTATTTATACTAATAGCAGATTTTTTTTACACAGTTTGCTCTGTGAATTATAATTACATTTATAAAAATACAAATAGGAACATGACTCGTTTTTTAAGAGCTTCTGTGGCAAATCTGTTATTCTGAGTTTTAATAAAACCCTGAAAGACTCACCTGACAGGTGGAGGCTTCCTGATGCTGTTAATCTGAAATAATCCCTGACCTGCTTAAACCCAAAYGGCCTCTTTATTTTCATTTATCTTTAGAAGTTATCTCAACTCATCGAGCTGCTTAAACGTTATATAAAAACTTCCTGCTTCATGAAAAAAACTAAAATAATATAAAGAAATAACTTGTTGCACATTTAAAATCTGTTAAATTAAAAAAAACTTTAAAAAGTTGTCATCATTTTTAAAATAAATTTGAAGTGAAACATTTATCTGATAAAGTCTGAGTTACTTCAGGTTAACTTGATCATTCGAACCAGCAGCAGAAGTCTTCATCAGGTGGTTCTGATCCACTTCACTGAAGAACCAGATCAGGTGGTTCTGATCCACTTCACTGAAGAACCAGATCCGGTGGTTCTGATCCACTTCACTGAAGAACCAGATCGGGTGGTTCTGATCCGGACCTGTGTGGCTCTGAAAGTCAAACAGGAAATGAAAACAGGAAGAGGCTGAAGCTGCGGTTTGTTGAACTTTATTGAGAAAACGGTGACAGAGCTCGTAGTTGATCGATCAGCCGCAGTGGGAGGGGCTTCAGTAGTGGGAGGGGCTTCAGTTTGGGTTTCCAGTGCAAAAACAGGAGAACGGGTCGGGTCGGGTGACGGATGAACTAACAGCTCTGGTCTGAAAACTAAAACAAAAAGCTACAAACTGAAGAAACTGGTTTGTCTTTTTTTTAAAAACATGAACCAATCACTGACATGCACCGATGAGCCCGCCCCCCGCCTGCCAGGATCACCTGCCAGGTGAGTCCGCGGCGCCGCGCTCGCTCGCTCGGGTTTCTGGCAGAGTTTAAAAGCATCGCAGGTGAAGACGAATGTGAACAAACTGCAGGTGAGATGAGAGGGGGCGGGGCTTAATCCGAACAGGTGGTTCCAGCAGGCGGCCTATCACATGGCGTATTTCTGAGTCCAGTCCTGAGCCGTCTTGTTGTACCTGCAGGAGAGACCACAGAGTGAGACCACAGAACCACAGCGGTGGGTTTCCTGCTGAGAGCTCTGGACCGGTCCCTGAGCTCAGAACCTTGGACCGGACCGCAGCCTTGAATGGTTCTCCTGACCCAGAACCCTGGGGTTCTTCCAGAACCAGGTCTTGCAGTTTTAATAACTTTATGGAATCAATTTCTACGATGTAAACATCAGATTGTGGTTCTGTTTGACCCGTTTTTGAGCCCCGTGGCCCCGGTACCAGGACCAAAACAGTTTTTTCTGTTTCTTTTAACTTCAGACCTGTTGAACCTGGACGTGTTCGGTATCTGAAGAAATAAAAATCTTTGCTAAAAGCTCATTTTTACATTCATAAAACAGTTTAAATGTGAAGCAGCTGAATCAAAAAGTAAACAAAATGTACAAAATGTCATCGTTACAAATCTGTAAAAACATCACAACTAATCTGTGAAACATTTAACATTCTTTTTAAAACAAGTCAAAATAGATAAATGTGTTAAAGTGTGCTGAAAGTTTTTTTACTTGATTTTGAGTGAATAYGGTCCAACTGAAGTCAAATATAATTTCTCATTATTTTATATAATAWAYATCWGGGATGTCCAAAGTGTGGCCCGGGGGCCATTTGTGGCCCCTGAACTGATTTTGTGTGGCCCCCGACTTCAGTTCAAGAATTATACTAATTTGTTTACACATGTGTCCCCTGGCACAGCTGTTTGATGTAGTCAGACACTTTCTATTTATTATCAGGGCTAATTTATCACAAAGTAAAATCTGATAATAAAAATATTAGCAAAAATACCAACTATTTGTCTTTAAATAACCAGACTTGTACTTTTCCCACATCTATCCAGTGACTTCTACTCCAAAGCTGATTTTGCTGCACTCTAATCTGCTTTTAATCAATTTATTAAATTTGTCTGAAAACAACAAGCATTTTCAACAGAAGAGTGACCTAAACTCTGATTTTATTGATCAGAATTGATTAAATTGGGTTATTTATTCCCCCAGTTGAAACCTAGAAAATTGCAAAATTTCTTTCAGTAAGAGAAACCTGCAAAACTCTTTTAAAGTTCTGGATCTAGAATAATTTATGCATCCATTTACAGCAATAAATCTGATTATTTTATTTGTTTAATTAAAGTAATCAAGGCTTAGTTTATTGTTGAGCAGGTAAAGGAAAAATATTTTTGGTCCTCAGGTCTTTCTGACTTTATGATTTTGGCCGATGTGACTAAATGTTTGGACAGCCTGATATATATTGTGACAAATAAAAGTCTTTTTAAGGCAGGTAAGAAAAAATAAATAACTTTTGCAAATAAAAAACTTCAGATTTGTTAACATTTATTAACAGAACCATCATGGTCTGACCTGTGCAGAATGACTAAACACTAAATTATTTCTTTATTAAAACCTCTGTAACTTTGCTCCAGTTCATTTTAGCAGCATGAATCTTTGCACAGGTGATGTCCACAGGTGGATTTATGGTTTCTAAGAGTTTTTAGTCTGATTCATTATGGTTTTAAATGGTTATATACTGTTTAATGAAAACATCATGTCTAAAACCACAGCAGCTGTTTAAATACTGACACTTCTGATGAAACCTCCCAGGTTTTAACTTTATTTTGATACTAAGATAATTTAAGTAGAGTTTGTAAAAGCTGAGATTCACTTGTTATATTTCAGCATGGTGTTTAGAGAAAAACCTTAAGAGAGCCCTCTGGGACTGAAGAGGTTAACTCTAAACTGTCAGAGCAGATTTAGAAACTAAAGTTTACTTTGTATAAAGCTGAGCTCAGAACCGTTTAAATCCTGACAAACCTATAAAAAAAAACAGCAGATCTGAAGAAACTAAGGTTCTGTCTGGTCCGGTTCTTTCAAAGATCATTACCATTTAAAGCCTGGTGCTGACGTGGGTCAGTGTTTTCATTTGGACCGGTTCTGACTCAGTGGATCTGCAGCGACTCACCTGACGGGGTCTGTTTTGTAGATGCGGGCGATCTCTGGCACTAACGGGTCGTCTGGGTTCGGGTCACATAACAGAGAACAAATGGACAAAAGGACTGCAGAGAGAACAGAACCGAGGTTTACTGAAACTAAACCCGCAGAGGTCCGAACCAGCAGAACCTGGTGCTCAGAACCAGTAGACCCAGGTGATGTTTTACCTTTAGAGATGGTTAATGCTGGAGACCACTGAGATCTCAGGATATCCAGGCAGATGCTGCCGTTACTGTTGATGTTTGGGTGATAAATTCTGGTTGTGAAGGCGACCTGCRGGACACACAGAACCACTTCAGTTCTCTGGGTTCTGGTTCTGGACTCAAACGGTTGGACTCACCTTGGGTGGTTTGAAGGGGTAATCTGTGGGGAAATGAATGGTGAGGAAAAACACGCCGCCCTGGTACGGACTGTCGGGCTGCAACAGAACCGGGTCCACAGGTTAGCTCAACACTGGTTCTGATCATGAGGACAGATGTTCTGCAGCTGTTTGATACTTACAGGACCCATGATGGTAGCCTGCCAGTGAAACACTGCAAGACACATAAAACAGGAGGGTTAGTGAAGAGTCGGGCCGGTTCTGATTCTGAGTTTGAGAAGAAACAACGGGTCTTACTGTCTTCACCCACGGGCCCGGCAGAACACTGGGCCGGAGGATCTCTGGACAGGTCGGTTAGCTCCTGGAGACAAAACACACGTTAGTTTCCGCAGCTGAGGGGCGTGGTGTCGGTCCGGTCCGAGGTCCAACTGTGGTGGTGTCGGTCCGGTCTGAAGTCCGACTGTGGTGGTGTCGGTCCGGTCTGAAGTCCGACTGTGGTGGTGTCGGTCCGGTCCGACTGGTGGTGTCGGTCCGGTCCGAGGTCCAACTGTCGTGGTGTCGGTCCGGTCTGAAGTCCGACTGTCGTGGTGTCGGTCCAGTCCGAGGTCCAACTGTAGTGGTGTCGGTCCAGTCCGAGGTCCGACTGTGGTGGTGTCGGTCCGGTCCGAAGTCCGACTGTCGTGGTATCGGTCCGGTCTGAGGTCCGACTGTGGTGGTGTCGGTCCGGTCTGAAGTCCGACTGTGGTGGTGGCGGTCCGGTCTGAAATCCGACTGTCGTGGTGTCGGTCCGGTCCGAGGTCCAACTGTCGTGGTGTCGGTCCGGTCCGAGGTCCAACTGTCGTGGTGTCGGTCCGGTCCGAGGTCCAACTGTCGTGGTGTCGGTCCGGTCTGAAGTCCGACTGTGGTGGTGTCGGTCCGGTCTGAAGTCCGACTGTGGTGGTGTCGGTCCAGTCCGAGGTCCGACTGTAGTGGTGTCGGTCCGGTCTGAAGTCCGACTGTGGTGGTGTCGGTCCAGTCCGAGGTCCGACTGTAGTGGTGTCGGTCCGGTCCGACTGTGGTGGTGTCGGTCCGGTCTGAGGTCCAACTGTGGTGGTGTCGGTCCGGTCTGAAGTCCGACTGTGGTGGTGTCGGTCCGGTCCGAGGTCCAACTGTGGTGGTGTCGGTCCGGTCCGAGGTCCAACTGTGGTGTGTCGGTCCGGTCCGAGGTCAGACTGTAGTGGTGTCGGTCCGGTCCAACTATGTTGGTGTTGGTCCGGTCCGAGGTCCAACTGTGGTGTGTCGGTCTGGTCCGAGGTCAGACTGTAGTGGTGTCGGTCCGGTCCAACTGTGTTGGTGTCGGTCCGGTCCGAGGTCCGACAGTCGTGGTGTCGGTTCGGTCTGAAGTCCGACTGTAGTGGTGTCGGTCCGGTCTGAAGTCCAACTGTGGTGGTGTCAGTCCGGTCCGACTGTGGTGGTGTCGGTCCGGTCTGAGGTCCAACTGTGGTGGTGTTGGTCCGGTCCGAGGTCCAACTGTGGTGTGTCGGTCTGGTCCGAGGTCCAACTGTAGTGGTGTCGGTCCGGTCTGAAGTCCAACTGTGGTGGTGTCAGTCCGGTCCGAGGTCCAACTGTGGTGGTGTCGGTCCGGTCTGAAGTCCGACTGTAGTGGTGTCGGTCCGGTCTGAAGTCCAACTGTGGTGGTGTCAGTCCGGTCCGAGGTCCAACTGTGGTGGTGTCGGTCCGGTCTGAAGTCCGACTGTAGTGGTGTC
>NW_013952908.1:115109-119187 GCF_001266775.1 Austrofundulus limnaeus | reverse complement strand
TGTGACTCCCAGCTCAACTTTCAGGTGGGGTCGAGTTCAGGAGACGTTTAAAGATCCGTCTGAGTGACAGAAGTTGTGGTTCAAAGACAAAACGAGTCTTTTATTAAAGTTTGTTACATTAAATCTATAAACACACAGAGTTGTGTGTTTGTGTTTTAAACCTTACAATAATCATGTTTTTATTTAAATATAAATCAAACAGATTCAGCAGCTGTGACAGTCGATGTGAACAGGATCAGATTAAATAAATGAAATAATTATTATTCTGGTTTTAGAAAAGACAGGTTTTATCTGGACCTGAGCAGTTCTCTAATCCTTACAACACAAAACACAAAAAACTGTACAAGTGTTTCACACAACACATTCACCCTGAAGGGTGGACCGTGCAGTGAGCTCCTGTCAGACTGTACTCAGTCAGCAGGTCAAAGGTCAGGTCAGGTCCTGGTGGTGCAGGATCAGGGTCTGGGCTCCTCGGACCACGAGGTCCACTGTAAGGACTCAGCGGTCCAGTCCAGGTCCAGAACCTGACAGAAATGCTGTGTTTGGACCTTCAGAGAGCTGACCTGATGGAACAGATTCTGCTGCTGCAGCAGGTTCTGGATCAGGACTGGACCCAGTTTATTGAAGTTCTGATCTCAGCTGGTTTTATTTCTTTAAATCTTCACTCATCAGGTAAATCTGATTTATTTAGTCACCTGTCAGTGAAAATTAACTGTTTTTTAGAAAACCAGATAAAACTGAATTCTCGGCCTGTCGGACCGGACCAGAACCTCTGAACAGAACCTGCCGATTCCGTCCAACCCGCGCCGTCAACCGTGTAAACATGGAGCGGTCACACACAGTGTCCCGTCCGTCCGTCCGGTACCGAACCGCAGAATGATTCCTGCCTTTTCCTCCTTCCATCGGTCCGGGTCAGAAGCTAACGCTGCTAACATGACGCTAACCCGGCCGCGCAATGCAGCCCGGTTCGGTCTGGATTAAATCAAATAAAGCTGAGAGTTACCTTAGAAATTCGTTTTAAAGCCATTGTGTCTGACAGAAGGGACAGACTGCCGAGGAGGAGGAAGAAGAGGAGGAGGAGGAGGAGGAGGAGGAGGCCGGCTAGGTGACGCTAACTAACTAGCATCCAGGACTTTACTATCTTTGTAACTGACTACACATCCGCTAGTTGAAACGACACCGGGTGTCCCGACAGATCTGTTCTGATTTCACCGAATCTTCAGCACCTAGTCCCGAACCCAGCCTGATAGTCCCACTACCGAACCGGACCGACGGCAGCAGCTCAAAATGTCTTCCGTTACACACAGCAGCTGTCAAAGGACCGGGAGCAGGAGGTCTCACTCCGACTCCAATTCACGGTACCGATGTATCATGAAAAAAGCTCAATGATTGCAGAGATCCACTTACAGGAGCTCTCACTCTGTCTCAAATTCAAGGAACCGATGTATACAAACAGCTTATCGACGGTAGAGATCCACTCGTTTGAACAGGAGGTCTCACTCTGACTCACATTTTTGGAACTGATGCATTAAACGGCACAATGATGACAAAGATCCTTGTGTCTAGACAGGAGGTCTCACTGCGGCTCGAATTCTTAGCACCGAAACATAAAAGGAGCTTGATGACAGCAGGTCCACCTGCTGCAGAACTTCCAGATCTTAGAGCAGCTCACTGAGTTCAGAACTAAAATTATCCTCAGATGTAGGTTAAATATTGTCCAGTTTTTAGAACAGTTAACTCATTAATTAGTGTCTTAATAAATTAATAGAAAAAACAAACACCTTATTTAAAAAGAAATGTGAAATTGAAGTTTAAGGATTTTAACCTGTTTTTATTAAAGACCTAAGTTTTAAAAAGTCAAAAAAATGTATTTTATGACGGCAAGTTAATAAAAAAATATCTGGACTAATGTACATTTGTCTTTGTGTACTGGTGACACAATTTTATTTAGCTTATTTGATCTGTTTACTCTGTAAGTTTGAACAAAAACTATTCAGAGTAAAATACATCTGCTGATTCTGTGGTTCTGACCTGCAGCATCTCCTTCAACCACTAGATGACTCTCTTTAGCTTCAGATCATTTTCAGACACCTCAGGTGATAAAATGTGTAAAATGAGCCTAAACCTGCACAGAGCTGCCTCTCTTCACCCACAGGAACCTGTCTTTGTCTCGTGGTTCTGTTGGGTCTGACCTCCTCCTGCTCCTGGTTCTGTCCCGGTCYGTAAGATCTTCCTTGATCTGTTTCAGCCTGAACATTTTGAGTTTTTCATCGATCTGACGGGACAAAGCTTTATGAAGAAACTCGTTAACGTCTGACAGAACCTCGTTAACCAAACTCATCTAACGGATCTGAAAGAGTATTTATACTTTAGTTACTTCCTTTGTAATCTGAGCAGATAAAATAAATAAAATGTTCTTATGGACAGGATGGTTACAGACCAACATGAATCCTCCTGAGCAGAGAAAAAACATGTTCACTTGTTTATTTCTTTTWCATTTAATGGAGCCAAACTTCAAAATAAAAGCCCAGACTAACTCTCCTGTGTGATCATTTATATAACAACAGTTTAAAAATAGTTTTTTGTTCTGAAACGAAGAAGTAAATCTGCAGTTAGATGTTCAGACGTGTGTCAAACATTACATTTTATAACAGTTTTTTTTTTAATTTATTGTGTTCAAGTTGTGTTAATGTCACACTTCTATTTTCTCTGAAACAAACAACCAGCAGCCAGTTCTCCTGCAGAACCTGGATCTGTCCAGCGTGTGGCGCCCTGGTTCTGCTCCAGGTCCATCAGAATCTGCTGCTCAGAGACCGGAGCAGAAGAGTTGTAAAGACTGACTGGTTCTGAAACTCATATTGTTCCTGAAGTTTCCAGAAATGTTTGAAGATCAGAGCTGAAGGAACATCCTGAAGGTCTCGGCTTCTACTGAGCTCTGAAGATCCAAACAGGACCCCACAGAGGATCTTTGAGATGGGTTCTGAAACAGTATCTGTCTTCTGAAGGTTTGAAGGAACTCAAGCAGTTTTATTTGAGCTTCAGACCACTCAGAGTCTCAGGCCTTTACCTCCAAGCTGAGGAAGAACCCTTCAGGTCTGAAGGTCTGCTCATGGTCCAGGTTTGAAACCAGAAACATGCAGAACATTTAAGGAGTTTGTTGGATCTAAAGCTGAGAAGGTCCTGGAGTTCCTGAAGGCTCCTGAAGTCTCCCGAAGGCTCCTGAAGTCTCCCGAAGTCTCCCGAAGTCTCCCGAAGTCTCCCGAAGTCTCCTGAAGGCTCCTGAAGGCTCCTGAAGGCTCCTGAAGTCTCCCGAAGTCTCCTGAAGTCTCCTGAAGTCTCCTGAAGTCTCCTGAAGTCTCTTGAAGGCTCCTGAAGTCTCCTGAAGGCTCCTGAAGTCTCCTGAAGGCTCCCGAAGGCTCCTGAAGGTCCTGAAGGCTCCTGAAGTCTCCCGAAGGCTCCCGAAGGCTCCTGAAGGTCCTGAAGGCTCCTGAAGTCTCCCGAAGGCTCCTGAAGTCTCCCGAAGGCTCCTGAAGGCTCCTGAAGGTCCTGAAGGTCCTGAAGACTCCTGGGGGGTAAAAGTGAAGAAGAGACATTTCAGGAAATGTTTTTGAGTCTTCATGATGGCTGGGTTTAAATGTTCTCTGAAGAAGGATGAGGGGTCTGGGTGATGGATCCAGAAGAACCTCTGGAGGTCTTTGTCTCCACAGCAGAAGATCCTCACAGGTCTACGAGGATCGAGGAGATCTGGAGAAGTTTTATGAGACTTGAAGTGGTTCAGTGGATCCAGAGCTCTTTGGTAGGACCTCTTCAGAACCAGAGAGGATCCATGTTGAGGGTCTGATCTTCTGATTGCTCTGAGTTAAATCCATCCAGTGATGAATKAGATATTTTGCTAACAGACTGACCTTTAGTCTGTTTAAAATCACAGAGCTGTGTGAGAAACACATTTAAGATCAGATTAAAAACAAAATTCTTTGAGTTACATCTGGTGTTTAATTCGGCCTGTCTTCTTCTTCATCATCTTCATCCCTGACATGTTTGCAACATCACACACACACACACACACACACACACACAC